>NC_056741.1:259737691-259989828 GCF_019279795.1 Protopterus annectens | reverse complement strand
AACTCTTACTATGGAACAGGGTTCCGATCTACGTAAGACAGAGCCTCTCACTATCACTCTTCAAGAGGAACCTTGATGAGTGGATGGCTAACAGAAAGCTGACACTGGGGATCACACCAACAGCACTACTAGATAGGGGCCAAGGGTACTTGCTGCTAGTACAAGGGTCTAGGGAACTACTAAAGGGGCGGCGAATACCGCACAACGTGGCTGGGCTAATATATGCCTTCGGGCAGATAGCCTAGTACCAACCTATGAACCTATATATATATATATATATATATATATATATATATATATATATATATATATATATATATCCCCTGGTCCTGAAAGTAGCACCCTAGAAACCTACTCGCATTCAGCTTCCAACCAGTCGCCACTTAACTTATCTGTACCTTGATCAAAAAATTAAAACCCACTACACTTTCTGCTGATCAACTCCCTGCCGAGTACCTACAAAATTCAGCTGATACTATTGCTTACCCCGTCAAAATACTAATCAATCGAACCATAGTAGAAGCTAAAATTCCCACCATCTGGAAAATATCCTATGTAATCCCACTTCACAAAGGAGGCAGCTCTACTGAATTCTCCAGTTATAGGCCAATAGCTATACTCTCTCCACTTGCAAAGATTATGGTAAAATGCATTCATAGACAACTCATGCACCACCTAATCCAGAATCACCTCATGGCAGACACGCATCATGGCTTCCGTCCTCATCACAGCACTACTTCAGCCCTCCTAGCCTTTACCAACAACATAAACCATAATCACAACAATAATTATATATCCTCATTCCTCTTCTTGGATGTTTCCAAGGTATTCAATATGATTGATCACCAACTTTTAATCCACACCCTGCAAACATTCTGTCTAGATACTAGAGCCCTTCAGGGGTTTCAATCCTACCTGTATGGTCGACAGCAGGGTGTCCTCTGGCAGAACAAACTCTCTAACCTTCTACCTAACACCCTTGGAGTACCACAAGGCTCTATACTAGGGCCTTTGCTATTCTCCATCTTCAATAACGACGTTTATACTGTCATCCCAAAAGTCAGCTGTATCCAACATGCTGATGAATCTACTCTGATTTGCTCAGCCACATCTCCAGTGGAATTATGGTCAGCTACCCAGACCACCTTTAATACAATAGAAAACTGGCTTTCTGAACATCGTCTGATCCTAAATCCCAAAAAAAGTAAAATGCTGTTATTTTTACCAACACGTAGGTCTACCGCTTTCACCTTTACCATAAATTCAAATGATGGCACAATAATCTCCCTTGACCCCTCTACAAAACTATTAGGTGTCATCATAGACAATAATCTAAAATTCGGCCTACATGTTAACCAAACTATTAAAACCATCAATAAAAAAATAGGGTCACTGTACAGAATAAAAGCCTTCCTAACCCCTCTAGCTGAAATTACCATAGCTCGTTCTCACCTTCTTTCAACCCTTCTGTATGCATCCCTTCTACTCTCGAATTTAAACAAGACTGTCCTTAACAAACTCTCAATTTGCTACAACCACATTGTCAGGTTTGCCACTGGGCTGCCTTTTAGGACACATCATTGTATCAATCTAAATCAGCTTGGGTGGCTTGAACTACCCGGCCTAATCCAGCATAACCAACTGATTACAGCCTATAAAATCCTCTATAATCCAGACAATACTCCTGCACTTAAAAATATTATCTCCCCCTATAACAATCCTAGACCACTTCGATCCTCTAACAAACCACTAATTCAGACTAGCAAAATTAATAACACAGCCGGTGACTATCTCTTTGCAAACTCTGTAAGTAGATCCTGGAACTCTCTTCCAGCTGATATTACCTTACTTTCCACCTTAGGTCAATTTAAAACTAGACTCAAACAATATTTGTCACTTAACTGGCTATGTCAATGTATCAAGCCTGGCTAACTCTCTCTAGAATGTATAAAAATCTGTTAACCAGTTTACTGTGTAATTTAATTTAATCCTGACTTGCGCTCAGGATGAACTCTAACCTGTGGAACTTGTTTACTTATGTAATCTCTGTAAATCTGTTTGTAATATGTAATGCTGGTATTATGTAATGCTGTATCTGCTTACTCTTGGAGCTTTTCTTCCCAGGCCCCCACTGAAAATGGACATGCATCCAGTCGGACTATCCTGGTCAACAAATGTAAAATAAAATAAATAAATAAAATAAAAATATATACACACACACATATATATATATATATATATATATATATATATATATACACACACACACACACAATTATATATATATATATATATATATATATATATATATATATATATACATATATATATATATATCTCTAGGATTCTGACGTCATAGTTACATGGTAAAGCATTAGCATAGTTCAATACTAAGAAAAAGCAATGGGACAAGGACTTACTGGAATTACAAACAAGAATTGATACACTAAACCTAGACATTCAGAAAGGGAAGATGAACTTAAGAGAACTAGAAGACAGAAAGATATCTAGAGACAGCATATCAGATGACAATGATAAACCTAGAGAAGATCAAACTATGTCCTTATTCAATGAATTCCAGGAATCAGAAAAGAATAGCTAATAAAGATCATAAAAGCTAAATCAGATAAAGGAAATATACATTCCAGATACTAAAAAGCATTTAAATTATATTTTCATAAGGTTAATACCCAAACGGAGAAGACATAACCTCAAAACATGCTGAAGTCTTTCTTTAGTAAACATATCAAAACCAAACTTACTGATGATCATATAAAAATAAATAGACAAATAAATATGACTGAACTGAATCCCCAAATTAATAACAAAGCTAAACAAAGCACCTGGCAGAGATATGATTCCAGAGATGTTTAAGCTTCTGACCAAAGAAGCACTAGCATTATTATTAAAATTGTGTATATTAGTAAAAGAAGGCAAAAAATGTTCCTCCTTTTTGGAAATGCACAATATCATCACCTATTTTGAAGCCAGATAAAAACGTAAATGAATGCTCATCTTACAAACCTATATCTTTACTTAATATTGACTATAAGATGTTCATGGCAATACATGCAGCTAGAATTAAACAATTACTTCCACTATTAATAGACAAAGCTCAAACTGTCTTTATAAAAAGACAAAAATACATATGATAATATTAAAAGAATCATATCTTTAATTGATTATATTAACTATACTAAAAATAACATGAGTATGGTCATGCAGTTGTTAGCATTGTCACCTCACAGTAAGAGGTTCTCTGGTTCGATTCTTGGCTGGGGTGCCTTCTGTCGAGTCTGCATGTCCTCCCTGCATACATGTGGGTTTTGTCCGGGTGCTACAGTTTCCTCCCACATTACAAAGACATACTTCTGGAGCATTTCTCCCTGGGCCTCCGCTGAAAATTGGCTTTGTTCCAAGTCGGACTTTCCCAGTAATTAAAACATTTGATGTAGGCACAATCAAGATTCTTAGGAACCATGGACTGAACTATTGGTATCAGTTACTAGATTCTGGGAAAGTTTCAACAATGGAACAAATAAGAAACAATTTTGATTTAGATAATTTTTCTATGGTTAAGTATACAGGATATAAGGCAATACATTTTAAGCAGATTAGAAATAATGTAATTAACAATCAGACAAAATGTACCTAACCTTATAGAGCTAACCTTGTACAGCACTTGATGTAACAAGCACAAGCTGTTTATGGAAAAGGCTACTTATCAAACCTCTATAAAATAATTAAAAAATGAAGTTATACCACAAGGAAAATTTTTCGGACTACTATAAAACAATCAATAATGAAATGACAATTATAAAAAAACTAATACTTCTCTCCACAAAGCAAACACCTCTTTCATTGCAATGGAAACTTTTTACATGGAAATGTATTCTTATGTCCTATACAACGTCACATAAAATGGAAATAATCTTTAAACAAAATATAGGATGCTGGAGATGCAAAAGGAACTTGAGAGCAGACTGGCTGCATGTTTTATTATTGTAATTTGCTTAAACCATTTTGGAAAAAAAGTTAATTTCTTGCAAATAGTTTTTAATGATAATTTTCAATTGTCTAAATCTTTGATTTTGTTTAATGCACCCATACCCTAATGCGTTACTAGAACAAAGTTTTCACTCCTATAGACTCCACTAGCTATATAGCACATAAAACCATTACTATAAACTGGAAATTGAGACTTCACTCAGATTTAAAGAATACAGAAACATTGTACTGAATGTAACACGAATGGAAATGAAAACCATTAGAATGAGAACATAAAGAATCACATCCTATTACAACTCATGGCAGAAAATGATCCAAATACTGGAAAGATTTGACTGTAACACTACATAAATTAACTTTGAATGGAAAAATGCATACTACCCTTTATAAGTTTAGACACCTTTGTAAATAGTTTGTTTTGATGTTACAGTTGTTGATTTTATATTGTTGTTAACCTGTGTAAACGGTGTTATATACTACAAAGTTATGGAAAATATATTCATTTGGAAAACTGAATAAAAATATTTAAGAAAAAAAGAAGCTACAGATGAGTTAAGAGTCCAACTGGGCATTCCTAAACTTGGAGTAAGTATATGACAAGGTCCCAAGAAAGTTGATTTGGGCAGTCCTACACTGGTTCGAAGTCCCAAAAGCATTGGTAGAATTAGTATAAGCTATGTACAAAAACCCACTGACTTAATTACTAACCGTGCTCGTTCTCACAGAGGGGATCCCAGTGAGTGGGTGTGCACCAGGATTCAGCTCTGAGCCCACTGCTGTTCATACTAGTTATGGACCACATTAGCAAACAGGTCAAAGGTGAAAGATAAAGAATGTGGCATTACAGGCACACCTTGAGAAAGAACTTCAATAAGGATAGGGGAACAGAATGCAAATGGGATGAAAGTGAGACAATTGCATTGGCAGCAAATGGTGGGGTTCAAAACAGGAAGAGAACTGAGGGTTTACTTTTACATGTGCGTATTGCACACGAGCGACCGACAACTGTTCGAAAGACAGTTTGCAAGGTTTGCAAACGTCGAACGGAAGAAGGTTCGAATGTGCACTGAGCGAATGCACAGTGAGATTCGCTCATTGCACATTCGACATTCTGGGGCAGACTGCACTATAGTGGTGAGTTGGAAATGGTTCCTTTCGCCGCTGTAGTGCGATCTCGGAGTTAGAATAATAAAGTAGGGGAGTGTGGGGGGTGCAAGGGGGCTTGCCCCCCCTGCATTACCCTTTATCTAATTTTATTGTCGATATTTATGTTCAAAGCTCAGTGAATCGGCTGTTCAATTTGCTGCTTTTCGAACATTAACAGCTGTTGCTGTTTCCAGTTTCGTTTTTTCGATGCGAATATATGAATACTCGCACAAGTGTGATTCGAGATTATAAAGGTAAACCGAACTGAGATATGAGGGATGGATGAGGAAATCAGAGGGGCTGCAGCCAACTGGCACAGTGTGTCAGGTGCAGTATGCGACAGAAGAATGCCAAAGAAGCTGAAAAGTAAGGTGTACAAAACAGTGCTGAGACCAGTACTACCAGGGCAGTAAAGGCAGAGCAGTTGTGGAAGCTAGAGGTGATGGAGATAAAGTGCCTGAGAGAGATGGTAAAGTACATACTGTGAGAAAAGACAAAGAAATGAGGACATAAGGGCAGAGGTCAAAGGAGTTCCAACTGCAGAAAAGGGCATGATGGTACAATTTGGGTATGAAAAAAACTTCCTTTTACAGCAGTTAGTGATCTTGCACATAAAGAAATCTTTAGCTGTGTGCATATAAAGTAACCAGTACTGTAAAGCAAAATACAGTAAAAGCAAGCTTATTTCTCATACCCCAAAAAGAAAGCCAAACCATACCTCAGAAACTGAAGGCATCGGGACATGGCCAAGATGCAGACAGGTTGAGGGAATCTTTTCTTAACTTTGTTATCAAAATTTTAAAAAACGGATTTTGCAGACTTACTATTTTTGCTGAGTTACTTCTACTACTGAGTTACTTCTACTACTGCACTACTAGGCTATAACTCATACCACACTTTTCGGCCATGTAACTTGGACTGAAACACCAAAGGTGGAGGTGTGTCCATATTCATTAAGGATATCCACACCTCCAGGCTAGTTGCTCAGCACAATGCATCCGAGGTTATCCAAGTGCAACTACCTCTGGGCAAAACTGCAATCCAAATTGTAGCTTGCTACAGATCCCCCACCATGCCCCAGGATTCCCACTCCTCTTTTCTTGATGTACTGGAAAATATTAGAGTTCAACCAACACCCTAATAATGGGCAACTTCAACTACCCCACCATTAACTGGGAAAACTACTCGTGTACCAACTCCTTAGCTCAACGCTTTCTGGAATTCATAAACTCCAATGCCCTGGATCAACTTATCCACACCGTCACCAGGGGCAACAATATCCTAGACCTAGTCATTACCAACATGAGTGACCGGTGTTCTACACCTTAAGTCAACTCCTCGTTGGTCCGATCCGACCATAAGCTAATCACCCTTGATATCCACATCCTGCCCCCACCCCCCCATTAAGGAAACCACAGTAATAAATTTCTCCAAAGCCAACATCATGCTTCTTAAGACAGAAGCAGTGAACTTCATGACACCCATGCAGATGGGCAATATAGTTACAACTGCTGAATCCTACACAAATGCACTCTATAAGCACTTACATGAGTGCATTGATCATGCTATCCCAAACACACCCAAGATGCTATCCTCCAAAAAAGGAAGCCAATCTGGTGGTCCCCTGCCATAAACAAACTGTACAACAGAAGGAAGAAACTGTTGCAAAAGAGAGTAAAATCCCATGAGTGGAGGAGCTCCCTGGTCAGCCTTAGTAAGAAGTTGAGATCCCTTATAAAATCCTCCAAAGCTAGCTACGAAAACAAAATTGCCACTAATTCCAAGGACAACCACAAAGCATTCTACAGCTATGTCAAGAATCTCAATGGCAACACCCAGATCTGCTCTGAGTTACAGCACAAAGGCACAAAAATTACAGAACCAACTGATATTGCCAACCTCCTGGCAGACAGGTTCAGTGCTAACTTTACCCCCCCTCTCACCCCCTAAAGGGCCCATATCTATATAGGAAGAAGCAGAGTCCCTGTAATCACAACTACGCAGGAAAAAGCTGCACTCTCTAAAGCCAAAAACAAAGCATCCATGGGACCGGACAACATCCCAGGCTGCATTTTACATGAACTTCAGAACGAACTGGCTCCCCACTTAAGCACCATGTTCAATAATAGCCTCGCATCAGGCTTTGTGCCCACTGAATGGCGCACAGCAACAGTTATCCCACTCCACAAAGGGGGAGCCACCACTGATCCTGGGAACTATCGACCTATTAGCCTGACTAGCCTGGTCTGCAAGGCCATTGAACATCATGGAACTCATAAACAAAGACACTGGTAATCTCCAAACTCTAGATCCCACCCAGTTTGGGTTTGTGAAAGGCAGATCATGCCTCCTGAACCTGCCTGACTTCTTTGAGGCAGTCACCAAAGCCGTAGATGAGGGTAAGGTGGTTCACACAGCCTATCTTGACCTCGCCAAGGCTTTCGACACCATCCCCCATTCTGGAATTATAGCTAAACGCACTAAACTAGGTATAAATCCCTGTGTCACAAGATGGGTTGCCAACTGGCTCACAGACAGAATCCACACTGTAAAAGTTGCAGACTCCAAATCTGACTTCAAAGCAGTGACAAGTGGAGTACCACAGGGTTCCGTCCTGGGACCTCTCCTGTTTGGTACCTACTTGTCTGAAGTACAGGCTATCACAAAAGGCCTCTGGCTAACAAAGCTTGCAGATGACTACAAACTAGGAGCCATAGTCAAGTCCCCAAATGATGTGGATATCCTACATAAGGGCCTCGCTGAGACAGATGCCTGGTGTCAGAGCCATGGCCTCAAGCTCAATGCCAAAAAGTGCAGTGTCATCCCCTTTGGTAAAAACTCTGTACCCATGAACTACCACATAGGTAGCAATCTACTTAACACCGAATGTGTGATAGAAGACCTTGGGACACAGGTGGACAGTAGTCTCTCCTTTGATAGTCACATCACCACAGTAGTCAGGAAGTCCTTCTACATGGCACACATCATAAAAGGGTTCCCATCCAGGAAAAAAGAGGTCATTGTTCCCCTCTACTCGACACTCTATAGAGTACAATGCCCCTTTTGGAATGTACCTCACAAGACATTTGTAGCAGTTGGAAAGGCCACAGAAGTACCTCACAAAGAGGATTACTGGCCTCAAACAAATGCCCTACACTGACCGCCTCAAAAAACTCCAGCTTTACTCTGTAGCATATCGCCTACTCCGAGGTGATCTCTGCCTAACATATAAAGCTATGTCAAACCCAGAGCTGTTGGACATGCTACACCTAAAGAAATCTCAATCCCTCTGAGCTACACGCTCTAGGGACCTAAACCTTGTCACCACAATAAACAGGACATGCTGGAGGGATAGATTCCTGTCCCAGAGACTTCCCATACTCTGGAACAGGCTATCCATCTATGTCACGCAAAGTTCTTCATTAGCACTCTTTAAGAAAAATCTTGATGAGTGGATGGGAAATAGGAAATACACACCAGGGATCACTGTTGTGTCTCTGCTCAACAGTGGCACAGGAAAATAACTTTTTTTGGGTGGCATAAGCCAGGGAACCTTGTTGGCTAGGCTTACGTAGGCCCTTGGGCCGATAGCCTAGCACCTACCTATGTACCTATAATACCACTGGAAGTCTACAGTGAAATATTTTTACTTAAATCATTGTTTTCCTGTCAAAAAATAAGAAAGGGCATCACCTTCTACTTAAAATGAGCTTTTCAAATTATACCTCACAGGATCGGGCAAATAAAAAAGGAACTGTTTAGCTACTATGCAGGACTTGTCTAAGAAATTTGACAAGATGGACAATAAATTAGACACCTTTAAAGAAAAATGTGCTAACTAAGCAAACAGAACAACTACAAGAACTAAAGATACAACAGAAGTCTCAAATAGCTGATATGGGAGAATCAATGAATGATGTGGAGGTGAGAACTTGCAGAACAAGAACTTCAGCTTGATTTTCTTTCTAAACAAAAAGCTTCATTACTAAACAAAACAGACTACCTACAGAATAGATCCAGAAGAAATAACCTGCGAATCTGTGGGCTACCAGAAAGGAAAGGAGGAGATAACTTGGTGAATTTCCTTACTACTTGGTTACCAGATGTCTTAAAACTACCAGAATTGCTTTCATATGGGATTGAAAGTGTTATAACAAATTAAAGGGTTAAAAATTTATTTTCTGAAAGTAAGTAGAAAAGTAGAAAAATACAATAGTAAGTATGCATGCTTGGAATCCATACTATGTGACTATAACTGTTCTGTGACTAACACAGCTGCAAGGGGAACTACAAATAAGGATGACTCCCTAAGTCCTGAAGTGATTACTAGCACAGGTGCAAGGAGGACTGGAGACAGGAACGACTCCCTAAGTCTTGAAGGTTGTCACATGATTTATCTTGAAACCGAACAAAACTCAGCTTATCAAAAGACTGCATGACATCAAGCAAATACCAAAGTATTGACTTTATTCAGATGGAGTGACAAAACCTGTATAAAAAGATGGTAAAACTAAATGTTGGTAGATGGATATTTATAGAAACATAGCTGCGAGGTAAATGGAGTATCATCATCTGCATCTGTATTGAAAAGCAAACCTTGTGCAGTAAAAAGCTGTAAGGTGTAATGTGTAGTATGTGTCATGTATTATATTAATGGGTTGTTTTATTAGTAACTGTGCTCAAGTTGGTTAAAGTACAGTATAGTACTGTAAAGTATATTTTGCTAAAATCCATTAGTTTGCTAAAATGTATCAGTGGTGAGCCTAGCCTTTATTCGAACACAGCGGGAGTAGTGCCCTGCATAGGGTCACACCAGCAATGGGGCAGTAACTAAAATTTATGTATCTGAGTGAGTCTTAAAAAGCACCACTCTGGTCTTATACGGCTTGCAGCAGTACAGTTTTCAGACATCTGAAACTGGAGTGAGTGCGCCATGCAGTACAGTTGCAGTGCAATAAATTCTCCAGATCGGTGAATTCCAAGATTTTGAATCTGAACCTGCCAGTTTTATTTTGCCAGCTTTTGAGTGATCACAGGGGAATTTCCAGCCATTTGCAGAAGACAGCCTGATCACCTGCCTCTCTGCTATGTGCTAAGACTTTTTTCTGTGTCACATATAGTATGGATGCCATTAGAGACCATAGTAAAAATGTAAACAGAGTTTTATTCTTAATGTAGCAGAACAAACAGATAAAATCTGGGACAGAATACAATGTTGTATGAACAGCATATTGGTAAATGTAAAACCTTACTAGGGCAAGTTGATGTGCACGCATTATGCAAATGGGTTACAACATGTCAGTTATCTTAAACAAAAGAATGTGTGGTATAACAGTAAATGTTTATTGTGCAAGTCATATGAAACTGCTTTCTATGTGCAATGTCATAAAAGTACAGCTCAGACCTTTCTTGAAAAGTTAAAGGGTAGGGAAAAATCTTCTGATGATAGACAGATAAGGGTGATATACTATATCCAGATGTTAAACAGTTACATCCTGTCACTACATGTGAAATGTCAATTTCAGAGTTACAACAGCAGTCATATCAGTTACTAGAATAATCTCCTGCAGATCTTGTTACACCCTTAAAAGATTATGTACAAAAGTAGAATAAAGCCACTATACAGCAAAAAAAAAAAAAAGATAAAAGACAGAGACGAGTTTAATAATAAATTGACAGAGGAGTTTAATAAACTCTTATAAGACATACAAAATGAGTTCAGAAACAGAAACACTGTGCATAGGGACTCTGCAATCAACAGAGCAGACTACTGAAAACTATCAAAAACTTGTGAAGAATTACAGGAAGAAACTGAAACTCAAACAGCAGTTACAAGACAGGAAAAATCTGGTTAGTGAACATCATAAATCATGTAAAGGATTACAGAAAGAATTCTAGAGCTTATGAAACAGTTAAAGGATAAGGAACAACTGCAAAAGACAAAGCCAGTACTGGTCATAGAGTAGGGAACTCCAGCACATTTGAACACACAGTCAAGGTTGCTACAAAGCATCCCACAGTGGAATGATTAAAAAAAGGCATATTTTACAAAGTACAGTTGTGTACACTTACCATAAATGTAGATGTTCGAGTGTATTCACTGTTGCTGTCATTACATTTGGGTAATCTCCTGGTAGGTTGCCCTCAGTTGGCCTGATTAACAAAGTCTTGGGTCCTGCGTTGGTTGCAGTCCCTTCTTCCATGATGTTAGGTCGTCAGGGGTATAAAACATGCAGCCAATGCCATTACATCAGGTTTTCTTGCCCCAGATGTCAGGTGCCCCCCCAAATGGGGAGCAAAAAAAAAATATATATATATATATATATATATATATATATATATATGTATGTGTGTATGTATAGGATAAAAAAAACACAAAACATATACCTCCAAACAAAGGCAAATACATCAAAAAGGCTTTTAAAGACAGTAACAGAAATGAGAGGTATATTTACAGAAAAAAACAGGGGGCTGGAGGAAGGGTAACCAGGACTGCAACAGTGAATGCACTCGAACATCTACATTTATGGTAAGTGTACACAACTATACTATGTTATTCGTGTTTCACTGTTGCAGTCATTACATTTGGGTAGAATCCCAAAGCTATGGTTGGGAGGATGGATTTATACAGCATTAGGAGCAGCTATAAGGTCCTGCAGGACAGCAGTGGCAAAGCCTGCTCTGGATTTAGAAAAGAGAGGTATATGGTAATGTTTGGTGAATGTATGAACTGAGCTCCAGGTAGCAGCTTCTAGAATGTCTCTGGTAGGAACCCCTCTGAGAAAGGCTGCAGAAGTAGATGCAGCCCTGGTGGAATGAGATCTGATCCCCTTGGGGACAGGTTTACCATGGTGCGTATAGCAGAAATGAATACAATGGCTTATCCATTTGGAAATAGTCTGCTTTGAAATAGCCTTTCCCTCTGCCCCTGCAGCAAATGCCACCAGTAATTGTTCAGATTTTCTTAGAGATTTTGTCCTGTTTAAGTAGAATCTTAGTTGTCTGTGTACATCCAATGAATGCAGAATCCACTCATCCTTATTTTGTGGATTTGGGAAGAAAGTTGGCAGATGAATGGTCTGATTAAGGGCCACACTAGATACCACTTTAGGCATAAAGGATGGAATGGTCCTGAGAGCGACACTGTCCAGGTAAAAAATAATGAAAGGCTCCACTGCCTTAAGAGCCTGTAGTTCTGAAATCCTTCTAGCTGAAGTGACTGCTAAAAGAAAAGCTGTTTTCCAAGAGAGAAATTTTAGGTCTGCAGTAGCAGCTGGCTCAAAAGGAGGTAGAGTGAGTTTTTCCAAAACAAAATTGAGGTCCCATGCAGGAGTTGGTGCTCTCCTTTGCGGTCTTAGATTTTTGGACCCTCTGAGGTACTGCTTTAGCAGAGGATGAGAAAAGAGGGGAGGTTCTGCATTGTAATGAGCTGAAATGGCACAGGCATGGATTTTTATGGAAGAAAAGGATAGGCCCTTGTGAAGCATCTCAGTTAAGTATTGCAGAATCTGAGGAATATTGGGCATTGCTGTGCTTATTCCTTGTGCTTGGTTCCAGGCACAGAATCTTTTCCATTTGGTGAAATTAGTTGATTAGCCATGCTGCAAGATTCAAAGTTTGGAGCTGAGTGTGTAAAATTTGATAGTTCTGCTGAGACAGTAGGTGAGGTGTCTGAGGCAGATACCACGGAGGAAGGTGCGACATATTGCGCAGGAGCGGGTACCAGTGTTGGTGAGGCCAGTCTGGAGCAATCAAAATCATTTTTGTTTTTTCTTGTCTGACTTTTAGTAAGACCTTGGAGAGTAGAGGCAGAGGGGGAAAAGCATACACTGATAAAATAGAGCATCCATTTTCCAAGCTATTTTGTGATGAATTCTTGCGCAGAATTTGTCCAACTGATAGTTTTGGGGTGAGGCAAAGAGATCTATGTCTGGGCTCCCCATTTGTGTGTCAACATGCTGAAGATTTGTGGATCCAGTTTCCATTCATGTGGGTCCATAAGATTTCTGCTTAGTTCGTCTGCCAGAGTATTTTGCTTTCCTGGCAGGAATCGAGCTTGTAGATGTATTTGATAAGTCAAGGCCGTGTTCCACAATGCCATGGCTAGTCTGCAAAGGGAGTAGGAATGTGTGCCCCCCCTTGCTTGTTTATGTACCACATGACTGTGGTGTTGTCTGTCTTTATCAGTAGTTGCCCTGGATGAAGATGGTCCTTGAAGGCTGTCAGAGCATTCTGTACAGCTAGCATCTCTTTCTGACTGATATGTAGATGCATTTGATTTGGGCTCCATTTGCCCTGAATGCATCTCCCTGCCAGATGCGCACCCCCAAGCATAGCCTGATGCGTCTGTAGTCAGGGTTTGGGCGGCAGGAGGTGGAATGAATGACAGTCCCTTGTATTGGTGCCAGGCCTCTGCCCACCATAGAAACTCCAGTTGTAGGCAATGAATGATAGGAATCATTGTTTCCAGGCTGTGACAATGTTGACTCCATAAGCTTTTTAGATAGCATTGAAGTTTCCTCATATGCAGTCTTGCATATGGAATTAGAAGAATGCAGGAGGCCATGAACCCCAAGGCCTGAAAAATTTGTCTTGCAGATAGCTGGGTTTTTGTGGCCACCTGTTTGAAGTAAGTCATCAATTGAATTTGTCTTTCTGGCATAAGGTAAGTCATCTGGGCAGTTGTATTCAAGCTTGCACCCAGGAATGTAATTATTTGAGAGGGTACCAGTTGTGATTTCTTTTCGTTTATGCTGTACCCTAGACAAGTTAGAAGCCTTTTTACAAACCCCAGATGTTTTAGAAGAATGTTCTTGCTTTCTGCCTGAATTAGACAATCATCCAGGTATGGATAAATTTGAATATTTCTTTGCCTGTAAAATGCAATTACTGGGGCCAGGCACTTTGTAAAGACCATGGGCGCAGTAGATCACCAAAGGGCAGTGCAGAGAACTGGTAATGCAAATAGCCTGCTTTGAAGCAGAAGTATCTTCTACAAGATTCCCTGATTGGGATATGCAGGTATGCCTCTTAAGTCTAGAGTTACCAGCCAGGCATCCTTGCCTAGCATAGGTAGTAACTGTTGAGTCAGCATCTTGAATTTTGGAATGTCCAGAAATGTATTTAGAATGGATAAGTCCAGGATTGGATGCCATGATTTGTCTTTTCTGGGTACCAGGAAAAGTCTTGAATAAAAACCTTGTCCATTTTCTGGTAATGGTTGAATAGCCCCCATATTCATGAGGGACATAACTTGCTTCTGGGCCTCTGACCAGTGATTTGGAGACAGGTCTGGCCATCCGTTTGGGACTGGTAACTTGTGGAAATGAAATCTGTATCCCTGGGATACTATATTTAAAACCCATTTGTGCTGGATAATCAATTGCCAGTTTCGCGCATGAAGTGCCAGTTTTCCCCCCAAAGGGGCGACCAAAAGATAAGTGCTTGGTGACTGCAGTGGAAAGTCATAGAGATTGTTTACCATAGCAAGGTGCCTTGTTGCTTCCAGATTTGGAGGTGGAGGCACCCCATTGCTTTGTTCTAAAAGTTCCTTGCGATTGAAACCTGGAGCCTTTGGAATGTCTGGGTTTGACCTGAGCGGCTCTAGTGGGTACTGGAAAGGACCAGTTCTTAGTAGGCCAGTGCCTGCTGAACCTGGGTGGCTGCACTTGTAGGAAATCTTTCACAGTTTGCATAGATTTAGCTTTATCTTCCATCTTTTTCAAAACTTCTTCAGCCTTATTACCAAATAGACTGCCCTGTTGTAAAGGAGCATCCAACAATTTTGCTTTAACATGGTCAGGCAGATTTTGCTCCTTGAGCCAAGCATGCCTTCTTATCACAGATCCAGTTACAGCAGCCCTGCAAGAGGCCTCCAAGGAATCAAAACCACACTGCAAAGTATGTTTTCCAACTTGTTCAGCTGAACGCAATAAATCCTGCAACTCTATTTTACAGACAGTCAGAAATCAAGATCATCTTCTGTTTAAGTACACCCATGACATGCTGTTGATATTTAAGCATATAAAACTTGACAGTTTAAAGCCCTGACTGCCAAGGTTGCAGACGTGTAAACCTTCTTACCCAATCTATCCAGCGCTCTGGAATCTCTATTAGAAGGGGTAGGACTTTTAGCAGTAGAGGCCTTAATGCCCTTGGGACCCTGAGAAATGGTTTCAGGGTCAGCAGTAGGGTTTCTAAAAAGGAATTTGAGAGAGTCAGGAACCCTATAGTATCTGTCTGGCTTACTAGGAGCTGGAGGCAGGCAATCAGGGGTCATACTGGATTCTGTGAAGACATCATCAACAATGTCTAGAACAAGGAGGTATAGCCAAAGGCCTATGCTGAGGAAGAAGAAGAAATAATTCCTGATCAGAAGAGGAATCAGAAGAAATAGAAACCTGATCTGACGATTCATAGTCAGTGCCTTGCCTAGGCCTCTTAGCAGGAGGAGGCTGGGAACCCCTGATTAAGGTAATTAAATCCTCAGCCATTTTGATCATTTCTTTTTTAGGCATTGGGACCTGTACACATGGCCCAAGCATCGTTTTTTTAGACATAGAAGTAGTTTTTGGCCTTAGTTTTGAAGATGGCATCGGTTTAATATACAAATCTTTAGGCCTGAAAATACCCTCAGAAGCCGGTGTCTGCTCAGCGGCTCCAGACCCATCTAAGGTAGAGACATCTGCGGGTTCAATACTTAAAGTATCTCGCGGCATACCGGACTCTGAATGGGTCTCAGTTGAGGCCTGCGAATCAAAAGTAGCGGGTATCAGGGGCTGCAAAAGCATCTCACTGAGTACCGGCGACTGGCTTAAGAGAAGCTTCGTCGTCAGTTTTGGACCTCGATGGTCTGTCTCTTTTTCTTTGCGTTTTTTAGGTATTCCGGTAGTCGGATTGCTAACCGATGACATTTCTGGATAGTTAAATCTTGAGCCAAAATATTTAGAAGCAAAAATATACTGACGTTTAATAGTGCGTTGATTAAATTTAGCACAAAACCAACAGCAAGGCATGTTGTGGTCAGGGCCTAAGCAAGGAATACAGTACAAATGAAAATCCTTATGAGGTATTTGCTTCCCACAAGTAATACAATTATTAACTTTTACTGACATCGGTAAGGAGCAAGAAAAAGTTTCCCCAACGGGGTACTTAGCTTTAAGTAGAAGACTTCAGTTCTGAAACTCGAAAACGAAAATTTCAGGAGTCGGCAGACCGGCACTTGTGAAATGCTTCTACTTCGGGCACCGCAAGGCAAGAAAGACCGATGTAATGGCGTCGGCTGCATGTTTTATACCCCTGATGACCTGACATCACGGAAGAAGGGATACCAACTGACGCAGGACCCAAGACTTTGTTAATCAAGCTGACTGTGGGCAACCTGCCAGCAGATTACCCAAATGTAATGACTGCAACAGTGAAACACGAAGAATATCATGCTTACATTTGAGGAATGGGTAGCATACACAACAGGATGTGATGTATGGACAGATGCCTTATTCAGATGCTTTTGGATTTTTTTTTTCAAATGTTTTAAAACTTTCATCCAGTTAAATCAGAATACTTATAAAATGGATAGTAAAATAGGGTATATGACAGCTGTTCTCATGGCAGCCTGTCACAGCCAAGTTGTTAAATAATTTCAAAATCATCATCTCAGATAAATTAATGAAGCAAGCTGACCATTTTAAACTAGTGTTCTAGATAATCTATCAGAAGTTGAAAAGGGACATGCAACAAAGGGAAATGCAAAAAAAAATAATACATTGCTTTTTAGGGCAAGTAAAAGGGGTCCCAGGGGACAGTAAATACATGTATGAGGAAAAATTCAAACACCCTCTCTGACTTAGTGCAAAGACTAATGAGGGGATGGACTATGGCCAATAACGGGACATTAGACTCACATCACATTTTTGCCTTAGAGGAAAGAAGCAAGTCATTTGAGCTAATAAGTGAAGCAAGAGGTCAAGGTAGAGGACGATGGTGTGATCAATCACCATCAAAAATAGCGCGTCACTACCACTGGCTCCGGGTTTAAAAGCAGCTGATGAGCAAAAGGTGCCAACATGCTTTTTCTGTAACAAAAAAAAAATAGGGCATGTTAAGCAAAACTGACCATTACAAAGTTTGGCGCAAGAAGGAAGAAGAACAAGATGTGTTTGCAAACACAGAGCCAAAAGATTCTCAAGACAAGTCAAATAAACAAGTCAATGTACAGACAGCTTACAATATTGGTAAGGCCAGCTATAGAGTTCATCAATACACAGGGAAAGGGGATGTATGTCCTATAGATTTCCAGGCCGCTTTGCCTGTAAATCCAAAATATTACGAAGAGCAGGCAGAAGAGATAACTAGACAACAGTTATGGAAAGAAATTGAAAAAATCTAAATATGTGGATCACTCAGACACAAAGGAAGCTGAGAAACAAAAACATGCAATGTGCATGTTGCATTTAACAATAAATGGATTCCTTTACAATAGGGCTGTGCCCCCCCCCCCACTCTGGTATCTTTCCCAGACTACCTTTAAAAAGTGTCAGGACGGACGACAAATGACTGATATCTAGGTAGAGGGGGTCACTATGGCAAAATGTTTTAGTGGACACAGGAGTGGCAGTATCCATCACGAATAGCCAGTTACCTGTAAATCCTATGAAAAAGGTTTGCATCTCAGCATTCAATGGTACGGGATGCTACGTCATAAGTAGCCAAGGTGTAGACAAAATACCACCAAGAAGGGCAGTCATGGAAGGATGCATTTTGATGTATCCATCCTGTTAGACTACCATCACTGGTATGGACATTTTAGGACCTGTGGGCATAGTAACTGATTTGCCTAACCGTATTTTGTGGATAGAAGACAGGGAAAAAAAAGAGAGGCAAGTGCAGTTTGCTGTGCAATCTCTCTACCTGAAAACTTGACAAGCCTACAGGACATGTAAATACAGACAGTGAGGATGTGTGGCAGCATTTACAATTCCCAAACCTGTGGTCCAAGGGACCAAGTGACTGTGGCAAATTAGAAATGGCAGTAGGGGTGGGTAGTGATCAGGATTACATACTGCCATTTCAAAAGCAGTATCCCATTACTAGGGAGGCACAGGAACATATCGAAAAATGTACTGCAGAATGGGAAAAGAAAGGAATCATACAAAAAGGCAACAGTCCCATAAAATCATCAATCTGACCAGTTAAGAATAAAGATGGTAATAGTTTCATAGTTTAGTACTAGGCTATCTGACCTGGGGCATTTGTAAGCCTAGCCATAGTGATGTGGCTTTCGCCACCCCATGAAATGGTACAAAAATGCACAGAATAGATTTAGAATACTGTGCCTCTGTCTAATAGTGACACAGTGAAGGCCCCCTTATATAATAGGATTAGTTTACTGTGCCCCTGTCTAGCAGTGACACAGATGTGACCCCTGGGGTAAACTTACGATCTCCCATCCACTCAAAATTTCTCTTGAAGAGAGTCAGTGAGGGGCTCTGCCTAACATGAACTGGGATCTTGTTCCAAAGCATGGGAAGCCTCTGGGTTATGAATCTATCCCTCCAGCATGTCCTATTCATACTTGTGCCGAGGTTTAAGTCTTTAGCTCTCGTGGTCCTGATGGATTTGAATTTTTTGAGGTGGAGCATGTCCATCAGATCCTGACTGGACATGGCCTTGTACGTCAGGCAGAGATCACCTCTGAGCAGGCGGTATGCTACTGAATAGAGCTGGAGTTTCTTTAGTCTGGCAAAATAAGACATATGTTGGAGACCCTTGATCCTCTTGGTGAGGTACTTTTGTGGTCTCTCCAGCTGTTGCAAATGCTGGGTGAGGTACATACCAAATGGAGCATTGTACTCAATCATGGGTCTGATGAGGGAGGAGTATAGGGGCACAATGACATCTTTGGATCTGGATGTGAATCCCTCCATGATGAGGTGTGCAAGGTAGAATGTTTTTCTAACCACTTTGGCAACGTGGGTGTCAAATGAGAGGTCGCTGTCGACTTGGGTCACTAGGTCTCTGATTACTTTTTCTGTACTCAGTGGGTTGCTGTCTATGTGATAATTTGTGGGTACTTTGTTTTTCCCAAAGGAGGTGACTATACATTTTTTGGCATTTAGTTTAAGGCCCTGACTCCGGCACCAGTTGTCCGTTTCTGTGAGGCCTTTTTGTAGGATGTATGTGTCCACTGGTGTATCGACTATGGCGCCTAGTTTGCAGTCATCTGCGAACTTTATCAGCCACAACCCCCCCATGTTTGCTTTAACATCTGAGAAATAAATGCCGAACAAGAGGGGTCCCAGGACAGATCCCTGTGGGACACCACTTGTGACTGGCTTTGAGTCTGACATTGCTCCAGCGATTTTAACTTTATGGGTTCTGTCCTTTAGCCAGTTTGCAACCCATCTAGTGACATAAGGGTTTACGTTTAAGCTGGTGAGCTTATCTATGACGCCTGAGTGGGGTACTGTGTCGAAGGCCTTAGCCAAGTCCAGGTAGGCTGTATGGACTGCTTTGCCCTCATCAATGGCTCTAGTAACTGTTTCGAAAAAGTACACCAGGTTCAAAAGGCAGGATCTGCCCTTTACAAAGCCGAACTGGGTGGGGGTCAAGTGTCTGTAGGTCCCCTATGTCTCTGTTTATGAGTTCCATAATGATTCTTTCCATAGCTTTGCAGACCAGGCTGGTTAAGCTTATGGGGCGGTAGTTCCCAGGGTCTGCAGAGGTACCCCCTTTGTGGAGTGGGACCACTGTTGCTGTACGTCAGTGTTCAGGTACATATCCTGTAGTAAGGCTAAGGTTAAATAGCAGTTTTATGTGCGGGTTTAGCTCCTCTTGGAGTTCACGTAGCACGCAACCCGGGATACCATCAGGTCCCATTGATGCTGTGTTTTTAGCTTTGTTGAGGGCGGTTCTCACTTGGACATCTGAGATGACAGGTAGATTACATTCAGCTGGGATAAGTATATTTCTTCTTTTGGGGGTGAGGGAGGGGAGAAATTTGCACTGAACCTGTCAGCCAGAATGTTGGCAAGATCTGTGGGTTCAGTGTATTTTTTGTTGTTGTGAACTAACTCTGAGCATATCTGAGGGTTTCCGCCCAGGTTTCTAACATAGCTGAAGAAGGCTTTGTGGTTATCTTTAGTGTCCTTGGCGATTTTTCTCTCAAAGTTGGCCTTGGATGTTTTTATGAGAGAATGTAGTTTTCTGCTAATGTTGATCAGAGATGTCTTCTGGCCTTGATTTGCCTTTATATTTAAAAATCAACAATATGTAATGACAAGGGTATGTCTTGGATTTCAAAATTTGCTTATTTTTCATCAGACGGTAGGCTCCATTTTGCAACATTTGAAAAAAGATGATTCAGTACTGCATTACACTAGGGATACAGTAATTCAGTTTGAAACAGTGGAGGAACATGTACAGCTTCTTAAAGTTTTCCATATTCTGCAGCAGTAAGGATTTAAGGTTAAAAGTGAAAACATTCAATTCATGACACAGGACGCTAAATTTCTAGGTACTATCATTAAACCATCAGGAAGGTCTCCTTGCCCAATACAAGTGCAAAGAATTCTACAAATGGAAAAGCCATTGACAATAGCAGATTTACACAAATTCATGGGAATCATTAACTATAATAGGGAATTTATATAGGATTATGCAGCTGTGGTTGCTCATCTACATAAAATGTTACAGGAACAAAAAAACTCCACTCTTTTAGAGTAGGGACCTCATAAAAATGAAGCATTATCACAAATGAAGGTAAAGTTATCACAGGCTACAGGGTTAACAGCACCCATACCCAAGTTACCACTTGTATTACAAGCAGCAGTAGAAAAAAAGACATTACCTGTTGTACTGTTACAGGAATGGCCACATGATGGCAACAGTAGAATGGAAAAAAACATTACGTCCAGTCACTTTCTGCAGCAGAAAAATTACACCAGTGGAAATGGGCTATCACCCATGCATTCTGCAACTGTTAGCCACTTACTGGGGCATTAAGCAAACTGAGTATCTGACTATTTTCCACTATTATAGTACAGACCCCACATCAAAAAGTAAAAGTTTTAGTAGACAACTTTGAAATGAATAAAATCACAGATGGTATTAGTCAAGCAATATTTGCAAAAAGGATGGCACTTTTCGGAAGCAAACTGTCACCATACAGACAGGGAACAAATATTTATCAAATCACATGGTATACGAATCAAAAAAGCATAACCGCTTAGAAAAAACAATGTCATCTGTCGTACAATTTCTGGCATCTGATTTTGACCATTTTAAGCCATCCGTCTGTGGATTGGGTACGGTTTTGGGACAAAGGTAAATATGGGACAGGATTTGTCATAGCTCCAGAAAATCCAAAGCTGGGTTCTCCTGAGCTAATCAAATTACCAGAGCACATGTCAGGTCAGAGAGCTGAATTAATGGTAGTGCTGTATGTACTCTGGTATTACAATCCTGTTAACATCTTCTCAAGCAGTGCTTATGTAGTAAACTCTAAGATTCCATATGAACACCTGGGTATGACGAGGATTTGTAGACAGTGCAGGCAAACCATTACAGCATGCTGAAGAATTAAAAGACATACATAAAGTAATAACAATGTCAAACCAGCAGGAACAATACAGCATTTTAAAGGTAAAATCCCATAAGAAATAGACAAGTGAAACTTTCAAGTTAAATGCATTAGCTGACACGTTGATAAACAAGCAGCAGAAAAGGAAACAGAGCTTCCAGGATATGCATATAGCAAGGAAGAGGTCAGTGCTTTAAAGAGCTAGATAAACAGTCAATTGAGGAAGACTTTATAAACATTCCAAAGAAGTAAGGTTTAAAAGAAGAAACAGACCAGTGCATAACTGCAGGAATACCACCTAAACAGTGCTATGCGTACTCCACTACAAAAGGGTTATAACTGACTTACATGGCATTTCAGTTAGCACTCCAGTTGGTCAAGTTAAATCAGCAAATATTAGGACATCTAAGAACTGATAAGCTACAGACAATTGTAAAAGAAAAGTACTGGAATCCAAGTTTAAAAAAAGTCTGTAGGCTAACTGTAGAAGAATGTCTAATCTGTTTGCAGGTAAATGCAAAAGTAAAAAAAAACTCATTTATATAGAGTACAGCCGAAAGATGGCCCATGGTATGCAGTTCAAACAGATTATGCAGGCCCTTTGCCAACAAAGGGAGGTTTACAGATACCTCCCACCAAAACGAAGACAGCAAAGGCAACGGCAGAAGCCTTATGGAAAAATATTTTCTGTCATTGGGGGTGGCCAAGAATTACTGAGTCGGACAATGGTCCCCAGTTTGTTACTGTTTTAATAAAGCAAAGGTGTAATCTGTTAGGAATTCAGCATAATCCACAGTCAAATGGAATTGCAGAACGAATGACGAGGAGCATCTCAAAAAAGCATGACAGGCTGAAATTTGCCATTACAGTTACCTTTTGATCCTGATATACCTGACGGTAGGCCTATGTTAGAAATCAGCAAGCATCAGAAATAGTTAAAACTTACAGAGGTATGTAATTACAGTGTAAGAGAGCAGCCTTTCCATCTATGAAGAAAGGTCCCAATATTACCTCTGGAAGAAAACCTTCCCTGTGGAACAAAGGTATTAATGAAAATGTTTCAAATGGACGGGCCCTCGGATAGCAATTGGCACAGACCTTTTCAAGTAGTGGAGCAAATAGGTCCGCTGGTGTAAAAAATAAAAGGCAAAAAGAAAAACAGAACAGTTCTAGTGCATAGAGATCAAATGAGAGTAGTTAAAAGCAGTGAAGAAATAAAGTCATAAAAGTGACATGCATGTATTTTCTTTCCAGAAAATGAAAATGAAGCTGCCTAAGCCTGGTCTGCAAAGCCATGGAACGTATCATCATGGAACTCATAAACAAAGACATTGGTAACTTCCAAACTCTGGATCCCACCCAGTTCGGGTTTGTGAAAGGCAGATCATGCCTCCTGAACCAGATCGACTTCTTTGAGGCAGTCACCAAAGCCATAGATGAGGGTAAAGTGGTTCACACAGCCTATCTTGACCTCACCAAGGCTTTCGACACCAACCCCCATTCTGGAATTATAGTTAAACTCAATAAACTAGGCATAAATCCCTACGTCACAAGATGGGTTGCCAACTGGCTCACTGATAGAACCCACACTGTAAAAGTTGCAGGCTCCAAATCTGACCTCAAACCAGTGACAAGTGGAGTACCACAGGGTTCCGTCCTGGGACCGCTCCTGTTTGGTATCTACTTCTCTGAAGCACAGGCTAACACAGAAGGCCTCTGGCTAATGAAGTTCGCAGATGACTGCAAACTAGGAGCCATAGTCAAGTCCCCAAATGATGTGTAGGAGCCATAGTCAAGTCCCCAAATGATGTGAACATCCTACAGAAGGGGCCTCTCTGAGACAGATGCCTGGTGTCAGAGCCATGGCCTCAAGCTCAATGCCAAAAAGTGCAGTGTCATCCCCTTTGGGAAATACTCTGTACCCATGAACTACCACATAGGCAGCAATCTACTTAACACTGAATGCGTGATAAGAGACCTTGGGACCCAGGTGGACAGTAGTCTCTCCTTTGATAGTCACATCACCACAGTAGTCAGGAAGTCCTTCTACGTGGCACACCTCATCATAAAAGGGTTCTCATCCAGGAAAAAAAAGAGGTCATCGTTACCCTCTGCTCATCACTCATTAGACCCATTATAGAGTACAACGCCCCTTTTGGAATGTACCTCGCAAGACATCTACAGCAGCTGGAAAGGTCACAGAAGTACCTCACAAAGAGGATTACTGGACTCAAACAAATGCCCTACACTGACTGCCTCAAAAAACTCCAGCTTTACTCCGTAGCATATCGCCTACTCAGAGGTGATCTCTGCCTAACATATAAAGCTATGTCAAACCCAGAGCTGTTGGACATGCTACACTACACCTAAAGAAATCCCAATCCCTCCGAGCTACACGCTCTAGGGACCTACACTTTGTCACCACAATAAACAGGACATGCTGGAGGGATAGATTCCTATCCCAGAGACTTCCCATACTCTGGAACAGGCTACCCATCTATGTCAAGCAAAGTTCTTCATTAGCACTCTTCAAGAAAAATCTTGATGAGTGGATGGGAAATAGGAAAATACACCTCGGGGATCACTTCTGTGTCTCTGCTCGTCAGTGGCACAGGAAAGTAACTTTCTTGGGTGGCGTAAGCCAGGGAACCTTGTTGGCTAGGCTTGCGTAGGCCCTTGGGCCGACAGCCTAGTACCTACCTATGAACCTATAAAGTGCACCTGTTTGAAATACAGAAGAATAAAGGGCAGACAACAGCAAACATAAATAATTTTGTAACTATGGCTACATTTAAGAATGTGTTAGACCAATATCTATTTTGTTTTTTTATATTTTTTGTAACTATATAATAGTACCAGTGATAGCAGAAACTCTGGCAGAAAAGGTATATAAAAGTAATATTACTAATATAAGATTATGATGGGTACATGATACAACAAATAGAACTCAAAGTAATTTTTCTTGTCCAGGAGGACAGCAATGTCATGTTGGAACCCCTTCCTTTAACCAAAACATTACAGTCTGGAAGACTGCCAGAGAACAGGTATATGTCCAACTTTTATAACATAAAGGAAATGTATCCTTAGAAAACAATGCTGTTACAAAATACCGTACACTGCAAGGGGAAAGAACACTCCTTCAATTTCATGCTGACTATATGAACAGTACTGCAAAAGGGTTTAAAATAGAGCTACGGGAGGGAAATATATTGGTCTGTATTAATGATTCAGTAATTATTGGAAGATAACACCCTTGCCTTTTTATTATCGGAACTTTTAATAAACATCCCACAGCCAAGCTTGATCAAGTAATTAGGGTACAATTATAACATGTATGGTAGTGGGACAAAAATACCAGAAAACAGCAATACATTTTAGTATCTCATTCCCTCCGGACAATACTGGCTGTAGGAGATGAAGAGCATAGTACGATACTCTTTTTTGGGGGAATGGAAACAGGATTAGGTGCGTTAAATTCAATTGATACAGAAATATTGGGAAACAGATTAAAATTAACAGGTCAGGATAATTCACAAATTTTACATTAAAAGCACAATGGTTACATTGCAGAAGAGATGCATGGATTTTCAAAAAGACTTTCTGCAATGTTTTAATGACTCTGATTAGCAGGTTAGGGTTTGATGTTAATGTTACTAAATTTGTAGATTGGACTAAATGTACTTTGCAGTCTTTGTATGTATAAATGCAGAAAAATTCAGTGCAAATAAAGTTAATGTCAAATAACGAATGTGTGTGGAGAACAATGTTCAAAAAATGGATTCCAAGTACCAACTGGACTGAGATGTATGAGCAACAAATGGTCTGCTTAAATACATACCGTTCAGGAAAATTTACACATTATAATACGACAAGTTCCAAAGTAATATGTCAAGTTGTAGTTTTACCGTTGTTTTTTGGACCACCATTCTATCCATACCAGAACTGGTTACCCCAGTTAGAGGGAAATTATATTGATTTACAAAATAAAACTCACAAAATCAAACTTTGTACTCGTACAGCTAATGGACTGGTATGTGGTCTGCACTCAGCAGTTTATGAACCATGCTTTTTACAACATTCTGTAAATTTAAGTAAATGGAAAATTTTACCTTCTAATTTTGAGATGTTTACTGAAACAGCCCCACAGTTTGTATGTATTGTAACAAATCAAAGTTTAACATTTATTAAACATCCTTTTCTAGGTCGTCTTAATAATACAGCATACCTGACATAGTATAATGAAACATATATGTTCATTCCAGAAAGTAAAGTGGCAATGCCTTTGCGATGGAATCCACAAGCATTACCAATGATTAATGTAGGATTTTCACTACAATAATTATATAAAGTCAAATGAAAGTAAACAGTTGCAAAACTTTAATAAAACAATTCTAAGTCATAAATTAAATTCTGTAACTGTAAAAAACAAATTAATCATGCTAGCTGAGAAAACGGAAACAGACATAGCCCATAATTGGTGGGACATTTTTATAGGATGGTCTGCAAAAGGAAAAAAAAGTTGCTAGACTGGATTATACACCCAATTCTGGCAGTAATGCTTGTTATCACTGTACTAACTGTTTGGAATTGTGTTTGACATGTTGTATCAAGATGAAAGCTAAATGTTTTGCTTCCTAATGTGTTTTCTGTAAATCATGATGAAAATTATGATCTAACCAAAGAATACATGTCAATGTAAACTGTTTTGTGTGTTTTTAAAACAAAGGGGAACTGTTTGAGTATATTAAAGGGTTAAAATTGTATTTTCTGAAAATAAGTAGACAAGCAGAAAAATACAGTAGTTACTATGCATGCCTGGCATCCATACTGTGTGACTGTATCTGTTCCGTGACTATATATGTTCCATGACTAGCAGAGCTGCAATGAGAGCTACAGATAAGGATGACTCCCTAATTCCTGAAATGATTACTAGCACGGGTGCAAGAAGGATCGGAGACAGGAATGACTCCCTGAGTCTTGAAGGTTGTCACACAATTTACCTTGAAACCAAACAAAAATCAGCAGACTGCATGACATCAAGCAAGTACCAAAGTATTGATTTTATTCAGATGGCTTGACAGACAAAAACTGTACAAAAAGACTGTAAAACTAAATGTTGGTAGTTGGGTATTTGTAGGAACATAGTTCCGAGGTAAATGGGAAATCATCATCTGCATCTGTATTAAAAAGCAAACCATTTACAGTAAAAAGCTGTAGGCTGTAAAGTGTAGCATGTGTCGTTTATTATATTAGCAAGTTGTTTTATTAGTAACTATGCTCATGTTGGTTACAGTACAGTATAGTACTATAAAGTACATTTTGCTAGAATCCATCAGATTGCTAAATGTATTAGAAAGAGCCCATAGATCTTTAAAAATTCCTTCATCATCCAATAAAATGAAGAAAAACCCAAGGTCAATAACAGTCAATTTTTTTTCTCATCACAGGGCAAAGAACTTACCCTGAAAACAGCATGGTCAAATTACTGAGTTAAGTATAAAGACAACATAATCATATTGGATAATGATTATTTAGCAGAAGTAATAACTAAAAGAAAAGCCTCTGATAAAGAAACGGAAGAAATACAGCTCAAAGTACACTTGTTATTGCCTGCAGGCCTAAAAATCTTTACTGAAGGTCCCAAAACTTTTGACACAGTGAAAGCAGCTGTATCTTAACTAATGAAACCCTGGATAAAGAGGAAGAACTGGACTGGCCTTGCTTTTCGTTAAAGCATCAGACAGAAAGAAGTGACTGGAGTACAACTGATAAGAAGAAAAAACTGAGAGACAGACAAAAGACACATTTTATTTTTATATTCATGCTGTTAGCTTAAACAAACCCTGATTGAATGGACTTTATTAGTTACTAAAATGTCAAATCTATGAAAAAAAGGTGAAACATAAGGCAAACAATGCGCTTTCTAATCAAAGGAATCAACCTCAAAGTCTGAATCCAACCCCCACGCAAGTACGGAAGGTGCCAGGCTCAAATGGTGGTAAATCCACGCAAATACACCAGCCAGCACTCTTAAGGGGTCTCTCAATAAAAAACATGAAACTCTTGGTTTATTGTCACATCATGTAGAAAACACACATCCAAACACCAAAAAGTATATAAAGCATACTGGTTTCAACTAACAGCCTTCATCACTGCTAATAAAATCCATCAAGCCTTCCCATATAAATACTAATCCCAATCAGCCCCCATATACAAAAGAAAATCAGTTGTACCTAATTTTTCATTAATTACAAACAGATTTTCTTAAAAAGACACCAAACTCTACAAGAAACTTCCGTGTACATCAAAATGCATAACTGACTGTTATACCCTTACATAAATAAGAGTTTGAACTCAAATATTCTTCCAAACCATAATATTAATACATCTTTTATATCAGTCACCTCTTTTAATATTTATATTTTTAAATAGAAACAAGGTCTAACCTACATAAATGTTGTTACAAAAAATAGAACATTTATTAGTTAGTAAAAATATTCATAGTTGTTCATTGATGCCAGGAGAAAAAAGGGCACCTAATTTGATTATCCACTTGCATTCCTTATAATTCAAAACTGGATGTAATGCATCTTGAGACCTATTTTTGTGTAAAATCCTATCAATGATAATATAGGAAAACCTAGCAGCTGGGTGTTTCAAACAATGTCTATACAGTGCATTTGTATGCCTATCATCCATACATAACGCATCCCAATGTTGATGTATAATTTGTACAATATCTCAATGAAAACTAATGGGGAATTACTTTCACTGTGAACCATCATGTCCATAGTATTACATATTTGGATGTTCAGGTGACTGTTATGGAGGATGGAAAGCTGAATAGTTCTATATATAGAAAATATCCTCACTTTAATACTCTTCTGCATGCTACTAGGTGACATCTGCAACGTATTAAAAACATTCCACAATCGCAGTTTTTAAGGCTTATGAGGATATGTTCAGCTGACGAAGATTTTGAGATGCAAGCCCAGGACATGGTGTTTAGGTTTCAGTTTATCGAATGGGTAATGTTACATGAGTACTTGCTGTGGTTAGAGGAACTCACAGAAAACAAACATTGCAGTATCGAGTGAAATGGAATTTGCATGGTAGCGTTGTCGCCTCACAGTAAGACGCTATCCGGTTCGATTCTCAGCTAGAGCGTCTTCTGCATGGACACATGCGTGAATGGGTGTACCTTCGTTGAAGGTTGTATATCAGAGCTGGTAACTCGGCACGTAAAAATCAACTACCAATCATTAGTGGACCGGAGTTCCGCTGTGGCGACCCCTAACCGGGAAAAGACGAAAGACACAAACAAACCGCTTAGATTTCTTATGGATTATGGGAGCAATAGTACTTCTCTGCAAAAAATTATACATCAACATTGGGATGTGTTACTTATGGATGACAGGCTTTCAGGAAATCTTGACTGCTAGATGTAGTTTTTCATACAGGAGAGGTACAACTATGGGGGGCTGGCTTAATCATTATAAAATAAATCAGACAAAGAATGCAGTGGATACACAGACTAGGTTGGATGGCAGGAAACTTTTGGGATGCCATCCCTGTGGGCATTGTAGTTTTTGTCAATTTTTTCCTAAATCAAGCTCCTTTTCATCTTCTAATTGTTCAAAGGTTTTTGATATTTTAATTTATGGCAACTGCAGTTCTGACTGGGTTATCTATATGGCAAAATGTTCATGTTCTGCATTTTATGTGGGGCAGACCTTATGTCCCTTTACGTTAAGGATATCACAACATTTAAGTGATATCAGATGTGCTAGACACACAAATGCACCGTATAAACATTGTTTGAAACACCCTACTGCTAGGTTTTCCTTTATCATCATTGATAGGATTTTACATAAAAATAGGTCTCAAGATGCATTACATTCCCTTTTGAATTATAAGGAACGCAAGTGGATAATCAGGTTAGGCACCCTTTTTACTCCTGGCATCAATAAATATCTATGAATTTTTACTAATAAATGTTTTATTTTTTGTAAAAACATTTATGTTGGTTAGACCTTGTTTCTATTTAAAAAAATAGAAATATTAAAAGAGGTGACTGCTATAAAAGATGTATTAATATTATGGTTTGGAAGAATATTTGAGTTCAAACCCTTTATTATTATTTATGTAAGGGTATAAGAGTCAATTATGCATTTTGATGTACAAGGAAGTTTCTTGTAAAGTTTGGTGTCTTTTTAAGAAAATGTTTGCAATTAATGAAGAATTAGGTACAACTGATTTTTTTTGTATATGGGGGCTGATTGGGATTAGTATTTATATTTGAAGGCTTGATGGATTTTATTAGCACTGATGACGGCTGTTAGCTGAAACCGAATGCTTTACACACCTTTTTGGTGTCTGGATGTGTTTTTTTTCTACCTGATGTGACAATAAACCAGGAGTTTCATGGACTATTTTCCATTTTCTGTTTTTTATGGAGAGAGCCTTTACGAGTGCTGGCTGGCGTATTTTCGTGAATCAATCTTAAAGAAGACAAGGCATTTCATTCTTATGTAATTAACTATTTCTAATGTCATAAATCTTGAATAATACTTAGACAAACTTAATATATTAAGCTTAACTTTTATCAATAATACTGAGCAACAGACTGTTTTTCAACACTAAACTTTATTACTGCTTGCATCAAGAACAATGAACAGGTACGGGGGAACTTAGCTAATTTTTTATTATACTGTTTTATATTCTTTAATATGATCTAGTTGTTAAGAAATCATAACTAACAACCTAACAAGAAAATAATATTAACTTTCAGTACTGCATCATTAAATAAAGGCGAGCAGAATTATAAGTTAACAGTTAAAGGATGCATTACCACTTAAGAAAGTATCAGTGAAACCCTTTAGTTTTTCTTTTGAATAGTTTTATTTAGATTAAAAACTGATAAATAATGCCAGCAAAAAAGGAAATGAAAAGATGATGTTAAAAGTTATTTTAGTGGTCTCAAGTTACTAAATATACTGTTTTGTTTAAAAATCAGTTATTTACTTCATTTGGATGCTGTCTGGGGGGAAATGTTTAAAACATTCAAATGCTCGTGACCCATTCTAAATGCTCCAAAAGCTTCACTTACTTGATTTTTGGCTTCCTGCCGAGATCACGAGCTGTAGCGGTTGTTTTTTATTCCCTGAACAGAATACATCCAGTTAAATCCTTTAGAAAAGCTCTGAATCCTCTGTGAATGTGCGAATGGCTCAAAACGGAAGTAAACAGCCCCAGGAGTGATGTAACCACTTGGGTCAGAAGTATAAATAAGCTGATTAAGCTTTCAAAGTTTTTTTGAAGTAACAGGCACGCTATGTTTGCAATAAATAAACAGTATTGAAATAAGCTAAACCAATGTAGAGAATACCTGAAAATATTAAGTGCAAACAAAATAGAAAAAGCTTTTTTTATGAATTTCATAGATTCATACTAAGCTAACTGCCCTTGCAAGCCACTTTAAGCCTAGCCAATTATCCCTTGTGAGACTCAAACCCTGCATCTTGTGTTTGTAAGGCAAACACCTTAACCATTAGGCTACCCTCCCAACCCTCTTACTATTCAATTTAGAGGTTTATCTGACAAAGAACGTTAAAAGAAATCTATAAATAGAAGCAGCATACAAGTTCATAATGTAGTTCATGCATTAAAAAGAAGAACAAATGTGTGAACTATGACAATTACAGAACAACCTTCTTTGGCATCAGTAGCTTCTATGCACACTAAAGGAGCATAAACTAAGCAGTCAGAAGTTTTAATTTGCCGAGTACTAAAATTTTAATAACATATCGCGGTGGTGGTGCTGCTGTAGCGTTGTCGCCTCACATTAAGACGCTGTCTGGTTCGATTCTCAGCTAGAGCATCTTCTGCGTGGAGATCTGCGTGAATGGGCGTACCTTCGTTGAAGGTCATGCGTCAGGGCTGGTAACTCGGCACGTAAAAATCAACTACCAATCATTAGCTGACCGGAGTTCCGCTGTGGCGACCCCTAACCGGGAAAAGCTGAAAGACACAAACAAACTAAAATTTTACCAACATGACGCATTATTAAAGCCTTGCAGTTAACATGTACAAAAAATGTAAGTAAATTAAGATTAATCTAAGTTTTTATAAGTAACAGCTTGTCCCTGTCTGTAAATTGCTAAAACAGAGAAGGTTGGGGAGTCTATTTCTTTATTGCTGTATGTTGTGAATAGCTAGCTGCTGGTGTCATACAGTTATCAAAGAGTTGTCAATAATAAAGTCACTAGCGTTTGCGACCATATTATGACACATATACAGTTAAGAACCTCTCTTTAAAAAATATATTTCTATGAAGCACACTTTGTATGAAAGCTGAGCAACCTCACTGAATCTAAACGGTCAGAGAGCGAGCCAACACCTTTTACTGCATGACAAAGTTTAAGGGAAAACTGTTGCGTGTACTGAGAAATCAGTTTCTGCCGTGCATTTGAGCTGATTATCAAGGAATGATACTAGACAATACTGGAATAACATGGCAACGTTAGCTACACTCTCTCACCTTTCTTTTGCCCTTTCAGCTAAAATATTATAAGTACATTGTAAAATATCACGAGAATTGTTGGTCACAGCCTGCTGTCTGCTATGTAAAGCATTCATCCTGGAGCCTTGTATACTTTTATAACATTTCACTGAAAAGTATGTTTTTCATGCACCTTTAACATAGGTCACTCTGTAAGGAAAGAAAACGTCTGTTTGTTGCTTCTATAGGAGTAAAAGGATCTATTAGCAGCTTTACTTAGTATTAATTAGACATCTACTCTACATAGAGCTGGTTTTGTAATGCCTCATGCCAGTTATAGCAAAAACATAGTAAATGTTGGAAAGTATGGCTATGAAGGATAAGATACTGAAGAAAAAGTAGTAAATAAACAGCATCTGTTATATTGTTTAATGTTTCTATTAAAGTAATGAAATCATAAAGATATACGATTTACAGAAGTACATTCAATGCTGTTGAATAAGAAAGATAATTTTTATGCCATGAACAAAAAAGTGTAACATAGCTAAAAGCCGATTTACATACAATGCTTAAAATGACTATGCGTTATAACAGGAGCTACGGCAGCATAAGCCTGATACGCAAAATGCAAAGGGGTTGTAAAGAAAACATAACTCTAACATGTTACTATAATAGTATAAATGGTTTTGCATTAAAGTGAAAAATTTTTCATCACAATAAGAATACTTGTATATCTATCATTATACGATTTATATACCCTTTTTTATGACTATTTCACATATAATCCTAATTTTAAAACGAAACAGTTGAAAGTTAGGTCTAAATAAAACTATGTTGTTTTCATATCTAGCAATATACTATAACTACATGATTGTGTTTAAAATGTTATTTAAATTTGAACTTATGCATACAATAAGAAATTGTGTTATATTAACCAGATGCAAAATATAATAAACTGCTTTCTGATACAAAATATGGTAGATGGTAAGAGCCAAGAAATGATTTTGGGAGAGAGTTTTAACGGGATCACTTGAATGGCGAGACTATTCAAGGACAGCATGTTTTTTCCCATGGGAGGGTCTGATAGTTGTTTATGTATTAATACTTCAAGGTACTATTTTTAATGTTTTTTTTAATGGGCGTCTACGAACTGCATTTACGCTGTTGCAATGGTGAAAAATAAGTTATTCTCTTTACTTAAACATGTCTATACACTGCTGTGAGCACATGAGTATGGCTAAAAACAAAGGAAATATTAATCCAACTGTAAAATGTATTTCCATTAATGTAAATAGTTTAAACAATAACTGTAAAAGGGGAAGTCTAGAAAGATATCTAAAAATATGCAAAACACAGATGGTCTTTTTTGCAGGAGATGCATCTTATCAGTCAGCAGTCATAGCAGGGGACAAACTGTATTTTAAAGGAAACTGACACCAATATGAAAAACACACAAAAGAAATAACCATTATCAAAGGTGCTTTCAGATTTTATTAACTCTTTTGGTTTTGTAGACATAAATAAATATGCTGTACCAAATATGCTGTTCTTTACACATTATTCTTATAGGCATGGTACACAATCAAGAACAGAAAGAGTGTATGTTTCAAGGGATCTAATCCCAAGGTTAGATAAAGACAATTACATGTCCTCCATCAGACCATAATGCAATTACTTTGAACTACACTTGAACTTTAATCAAAGGATAACAGCAACAACAATACCATCATACATAACAAATCTCAAATATTTCAAGGAATGTTATACTACAAAAGAAAAATATTTCTAAATATAAATCTCACTAAGGATGTATCTGAAATATACATATGGGATGCACTGACAGCATATTTATAAGGGAGAGTGATAGCAGGTATAAAAATAAACAAAAACAATAGAACAAAGAATTAATACAATTACAAAGACTGGTAAATTAAAACTTGATATCCAAAAAAGAAACACTAGTCCAACAAATGAATTGAATGACATTAAAAAAAAACATGGAGACATTATCATAAGGCAATCATTAACTTGGAGAAGATTAGGTTGTGCTCCTCCTATTCAATGAATCCAAAGAACAACAGCAAATAGAACTAAAAAATAAGAGCAAATCAGATAAAGGAGGTATATAATATAGAAACTAAAAAGAAAGTATCAGATTCAGAAGGAATAGTAGAAGCATTCAAAATATAATTTCACAAAATTAATAATAAAAATGAAAAAACAGAACTGCAAACTATGCTAAAAACCCTTCGTAAAAGAAATGTTAAGATTACGTTATTAGAAGAGCAACTAAAACTAACAGACAAATACTGACAGAAAAATCTCAAATTAATAAATTAAAACTAAATAAAGCCCCTGGTATAGACATCACCCCAGAGATGTTTAAATTACTAACAAATGAGAACCTAGTGTTATTACTGAAAGTGTTTACATCAGTAAAAGATGGTAAAGAAATCTCTCCCTCCTAGAAGTACACATTAATATCACCAATTCTGAAACAAGAAAAAGAACCTACTGAATTGCTCATCATTATAGACTAATATTTTTACTCAATATAGATTATAAAATATTTGTGGCAATACATGCAGCTAGGATAAAGCAATTACTTCCACTGCTAACACAGGAAGAACAAACAGGCTTCATAAAAGATAGAAACACAATATTAAAAGAATACTTTCATTAACTGACTATGTAAACATTACAAAAAATAAAATGAATGTAATTAGTTTGGACAGTAACAGTGCCTTTGATTCAGTAAACTGGGATTATCTACGGTTAATTCTAGGAAAAACATGGTTTCTCAAAAAAAATTATACTACTAATAAAGTCACTATATGAAAAATTATTAGCATATAAAAAAAGTAGGATCCTGTTTATCTAAATGTATTGAAATCACAAAGGGCACAAAAGAGGGATGTCCTCTATCTCCATTATTATTTGCCTTAGTAATAGAACTGCTAGCAAACAGTATAAGAATGAACAAAACAAAAGGTATGTTTGGCGCAAAAACAACACTTTGCATCACCAAAAGAAGATCATTTTCACAGTGAAGCATGGTGGTGGCAGTACCATACTTTGGGGTTGCTTTTCTTCAGGTGGAAGTGGTGCTTTAGTCAAGGTGGAGGGAATTATGAACAGTTCCAAACAACAGCCACTTTTGGCCCAAAACCTTCAGGCGTCCACTAGAAAGATGAAGAGGAATTTCACCTTTCAACATTTCAACACAACAATGATCCCAAGCATACATCCAAATCAACAAAAATGGCTTCACCAGAAGCAAATTAAAGTTTTAGAATGGCCCAGCCAGAGCCCAGACCTAAATCTAATAGAAAATCTGTGGGGTGACCTGAACAGGGCTGCACACAAGAGATGCCCTCACAATCTCACAGATTTAGAGCGCATTTGCAAGGAAGAGTAGGCAAATATTGCCAAGTCAAGATGTGCCATGCTGATAGACTCCTACCCAAGAAGACTGAATGTTGTAATTAAATCAAATGGTGCTTCAACAAAATATTAGTTTAAGGGTGTCCACACTTATGCAACCAGCTTATTGTACGGTTTCTATTTTTTATACTTTTTTCCCCAACAGATTTGTTTTTCAATTGAACTGTATAGGTTATAGGTCGCATTAAAGGTAGGAAAAGGTTTGAAATGATTTATTGTAGTCTCATTTTTTTATATCACAAAAACCTGGCATTTTAACAGGGGTGTGTACACTTTTTATATCCACTGTATTTCAATGTTATAAAAATGTACATACATTTTTCTTTTGGAAAATACATAAAAATACTTTGAAAAAAAGAAACGTGAAGGCATACACAAAATAACTTAAGAAAATTTCAACCTAAAGCCATACAAATAAATGCACATCCATCAACAAACCCTACCAAACTCCAGTAATAATAAAAAAAAGAAAAATAAGAGAGACAAAAATGCTCCTTAGCACCAACTTAAAATATGCAAGGATCACTCAAAAACATCATACTGGTCAATGCCATTTGTTCAAATGCAGGATAATACAATGTAATGTTAGTGTAGGATAAACCATGTGTTTGAATATCCCATATCCCTCAAGGATCCGCAAGGGGAAACCAGCCATATCACCTACCTGTGATTCACCTGTTTTTTGGCAAAATGTGCACAAACTAAAATGGACTAATATGAGCAATATTGGAAAATAATTAATCTTCTGAACTATGTGAGAGATGAACAACACACCATTTACAGTTTCAGAAACAAAATAAACATATGCCTTACTGGTCGACAACCATTACAGATGGCAGCATTTGCTTCTGAATCTTCATTGTCCAATGCTAGACAGCTAGAACGATCACTAAGGACTGGACCTTGGACACTAGCAGGAATAAATACGTTGTCCTTCTGGGTCTCTGAAGAGAGTGAACTTGCTTCAGTGTTAGAAGAAACTTCAGAACTGGGGAAAGTAAGGAATTTGATTAGAGCAACAAATAAAACAAAATTATAACAATATCAGAAGCAGAAATAACTTTCTATATGACTCCAGTAATCTGGCAATATCAATGCTACTATAGCAGAAGAAAAGGCAGATGATTGGAACACTGTATTTGTGACTGAATCACATTTGCTAGAATCACAAAGCACAAACTAAACAGCTAAAAATGCATTCCTTATAATCACAAATCCAGAACATTATACAGAAGGAAATATCAGAACAAATGTTTTTGGGGGTGGGACCAAGTATGCACATCAACTATCACTGATTTAGAGTCCCAGCACATGTCCATTATCCTCATGCATTGGTGACAATAACCCCAGTGTAAACCTCTGCTAAGGTCTCCTCTTTACAGAAATCCTGCGGACTCAAAGTTTGAATCACCAATGAACTGACAGAGGAATGGATTACGTTGATCATCACACTGCCAACTGGTTGAAGGATTTTTCAGCTTCCATGCCAGAATCTGCCTTCTGGTGGAGGAGAGCTGCAGAAACTCATAAGGGGAGGTCCGTCATTGTGTGTATCATCATCTCAAGCCTGCTCCCATGACAAATGCAAGCATGTTAGGGTGGTCCCAGTTACAAAGGAAGTTTGAACTATATGTGCACTAGTGGACAGGCAACCCACATTCCCTCCCAGGGGAGAAAGTGACAAAAAACTTCTTCATTCCACATTTTTCTAGGCTGGCTCCCTCCAGCACCAGGCTGCCAATAGAACTTGGGTTACACAGGTCACAGCAAGAACTTCATTCATCTATGCCACTGTTGGCTCTCTTACCAAAGGCAAAATAAATTACTCTGCCAACTGGAAATACAACCGCCTTTAATAAAAAATTATTTAAAATACAACAAATATGTAAGCGCTTTCATTTACCGATAGAGTAAACCATCAGACATTAAACCAATTTTTCTTCCCATTTAAATAACAGAAACTTGTCCCTAACTGGTGCTGATCCTCCTTCCATTTGGATGACATCATCTTAAAAAACCCTACATTTGTTAAAAATATTTGAATAACCTGAAACAGTTCAAAATCAGTACCATAATATATCATGAATCTTACTATAACACTATACATATCAATTTATTTCTCTCTAATGCTTTCAATTTTAATAATGGAATTATAGAGCTGCGCTCATTTAGTCCAGGCCAACTGTCAGCTTGTGACCATATCTGCCATAATAATTCTCTCTTTTCTAAAAGCACTACCCATGAGGCCCTTTCATTTACTATTACATTATCGATTACTACATATTTAAAACAATGTCCAGGATTGTCATGTACATGCTTTGGCCAACGCTATAGCCAAGCATGTACATGACAATGCTGGACATTGTTTTAAATATGTAGTAAATGATAACGTAATAGTAAATGAAAGGACCTCACGGGTAGTGCTTTTAGAAGATAGAGAATTATTAAGGCAGATACGGTCACAAGCTGACACTTGGTCTGGATTAAATGAGTGCAGCTCTACAACACCATTACTAAAATTGAAAGCATTAGAGAGAAAGAAATTATATGTATAGTGTTTAAGTAATACAGTAAGATTCATGATATACTATGGTACTGTTTTTGGTTATTCAAATGTTTTTAACAAATGTAGTTTTTTTTTTAAGATGATGTCATCAAAATGGAGGGTGGATCAGAACCAATTAGGGACAAGTTGTTATTTAAATGGGAAGAAAAACTGGTATAATGTCTGATGAAGTTTACTATATCGGTAAATTAAAGTGCTTACATATTTGTTGTATTTTAAATAATTTTTTATTAAAAACAGATGTATTTCCAGTTGGCACAGTAATTTATTTTGCCTTTGGTAAGAGAAAGTACAGTTGTGTACACTTACCATAAATATAGATGTTAGAGTATATTCACTATTGCAGTCATTAAATTTGGCTAATCTGCTGGCAGGTTGGCCTCAGTCAGCCTGAATAACAAAGTCTTGGGTCCTGCGTCGGTTGCTGTCTCCTCTTCCATGATGTCAGGTAGTCAGGGGTATAAAACATGCAGCCAATGTCATTTTATTCAGTTTTTCTTGCCCCAGATGTCAGGTGCCCCCCAAATGGGGAGAAAATATATATATTTATATATATATATATATATATATATATATATATATATAGGAGCACCTGACAACGTCGACAGCTGAGAACGCCGACAAGGAGATCGCCGACACCAGAAGATCGAAGATTGAGAAGACCGACGGATGAATACCCCGACGCTGAGAAGACAGACGGATGAAAAACCCGACGCTGAGAAGACTAACATGGGAAAAGGTTGTGTAAGTATGCGGTAGTGACGGACGTTAGGGTGCGAGTAAGGTAAGTGTGCGATATTGACGGTGTCTAGGGATACGGGTGGGTTAAGTGAGTTAGGGCTAGGGCGCGGGTTAGGAAAGTGTGCGATAGTGATAGTCTTTGGGTTAGGGGTGGGTTAAGTGAGTTAGAGTTAGGGCGTGGGTTAGGTAAGTGTGCGATAGTGATAGTCTTTGGGTTAGGGGCGGTTTAAGTGAGTTAGGGTTAGGGTTAGGGCACGGGTTAGGTAAGTGTGCAATAGTGAAGGACCTTAGGGTTAGGGTTTGGGTTAAGGGTGTAGATAGTTGTGTATGTGAGGTTTAGTGTGTGTTTGTAAGGATTTTGGTGTGCTTGTGTTGTGTGTGTGCTTTTTGGACAGGGGATTTGTTTTGTTTGTTTATTGTCGGTATTGTGTCGGTATTATGGTGTGTCGGGCATGTGAGGTTTCGTGTTTGTGAACGTTCGGTTATGTGGTGTGTCTGATTTCGTTGTCGGTGTTGTGGTTTGTCGGTGTTGTCAGGTAGATCCATATATATATATATATATATATATATATATATATATATATATATATAAATATAAATATAAATAAACAGCAATATATGTAAATGCACTTTTAGCAACATAAACTTTACCCTCATCTAAAAGCAAATACACCACAAAGAATATAGTGAAGAAAAGAGAAGCTATAGAAAAGAGGGATGGCGGTTGGGTAACCCAGACTGCAACAGTGAATACACTCGAACATCTACATTTATGGTAAGTGTGCACAACTGTACTATGTTCTTCGTGTTTCATTGTTGCAGTCATTACATTTGGGTAGAATCCCAAAGCTATGGATGGGAGGATGGAACTAAATAGCATTAGGAGTGACTATAAGGCCCTGCAGAACTGCAGTGGCAAAGCCTGCCCTGGATTTAGAGAAGAGAGGCAGATGATAATGCTTTGTGAAGGTATAAACAGAGCTCCAAGTAGCAGCTTCTAGAATGTCTTTGGTTGGAACTCATCTGAGAAAGGCTGCTGAGGTAGAGGCAGCCCTGGTGGAATGTGACCAGATTCCCTTGGGCACAGGTTTTCCATGATGCAAATAGAAACGAATGCAGTGGCTTATCCAATCAGAAATAGTCTGCTTTGATATAGCCTTTCCCTCTGATCCTGAAGCAAATGCCACCAGTAGTTGCTCAGACTTTCTTAGAGATTTGGTCCTGTTTAAGTAGAATCTTAGTTGTCTGTGTACGTCCAATGAACGCAGAATCCGCTCCCCCTTGTTCTGCAGATTTGGGTAAAAAGTTGGCAGGTGAACACTTTGGTTAACAGCCACACTAGATACCACCTTAGGCATAAAGGAAGGATTGGTCCTGAGGGATACCCTGTCCGGGTGAAATGTAATAAAAGGCTCCACAGCCATGAGAGCCTGTAGTTCTGAAACCCTTCTTGCTGAAGTGATTGCCAAAAGGAAAGTTGTTTTCCAAGATAAAAACTTTATATCTGCAGTAGCTGCTGGTTCAAAAGGAGGTAGGGTGAGTTTTTCCAGCACAAAATTGAGGTCCCACGCAGGAGTTGGTGATCTTCTGGGAGGCCTTAAATTTTTTGCCCCTCTAAGATACTGTTTTAGCAGAGGATGAGAAAAGATGGGATGCTCCGTGCTGTAATGAGCAGAGATGGCAGAGGCATGGATTTTTACTGAAGAAAAAGATAGGCCCTTGTCAAGCATCTCAGTCAAGTATTGTAAAATCTGTGGGATTTTTGGTTTTGCTGTGTCCGTTCCTTGTGCTTGGTTCCAAGCACAGAATCTCTTCCATTTATCAGCATAAGATTTTCTAGTACTAGGCCTTATGACTTCCAAAATGACATCCATCACAGATTTACTGAGAGGTGTTGTTTGAATAACTACATGGTCAGCCATGCTGCAAGGTTCAGAGTTTGGAGATGAGTGTGCAGAATTTGATTGTTCTGCTGAGACAGTAGATGAGGTATTTGAGGTAAGTGCCAAGGAGGGACTTGAGACATATTCCTTAGAATTGGGTACCAGTGCTGGTGAGGCCAGTCCGGAGCAATTAGGATCATTTTTGGTTTTTCCTGTCTGACCTTTAGTAAGACCTTGGAGAGAAGAGGCAGAGGGGGAAAGGCATAGACTGATAGGTTTTTCCAACTTAAGGATAGGGCATCCACTTTCCATGTTTGTCTGTGATAAGTCCTTGTGCAGAATTTGTCCAGTTGACAATTTTGGGGAGAGGCAAATAGATCTAGGTCTGGGCTCCCCCATTTCTGTGATACCAAGCTGAAGATTTGTGGATCCAGTCTCCACTCGTGCAGGTTCATAAGATTTCTGCTTAGCTCGTCTGCCAGAGTATTTTATTTTCCTGGCAGGAATTGAGCATGAAGATGTACCTGGTAAGTCAAGGCTGTGTTCCACAATGCCATGGCTAGTCTGCAAAGGGGGTAGGAATGTGTACCCCCCTCCTTATGTACCACATAACTGTGGTGTTGTCCGTCTTTATCAGTAGTTGTCCTGGAAGTAGTAAGTCCTTGAAGGCTTGTCAGGGCATTCTGAACAGCTAGCATCTCTTTCTGGTTGACATGCAGATGCATTTGTTTTGGGCTCCATATGCCCTGAATGCATCTCCTCACCAGGTGGGCCCCCCAAGCATAGTCTGATGTGTCTGTAGTTAGGGTTTGGTTGGCAGGGGGTAGAGTGAATGACAGTCCCTTGTTTTGGTGACATTTCTCTGCCCACCAAAGAAACTCCTGTTGTAGGCAGGGAATGAGAGGAATCATTGTTTCCAGACTGTGACAACGTTGACGCCATAAACTTTTTAGGTACCACTGAAGTTTCCTCATATGCAGTCTTGCAATATTAGTAGAATGCAGGATGCCATGAACCCCAAAGCCTGCAGAATTTATCTTGTAGATAACTGGGTTTTTGTTGCCATATGTTTGAAGTATATAGTCAGTTGCCTTTGTTTGTCTGGCGTAAGGTAAGCCATCTAGGCAGTTGTATTCAAGCTTGCACCCAGGAATGCAATTTTTTGAGCGAGTACCAGTTGTGATTTCTTTTCATTTATTGTGTACCCTAGGCATGTTAGAAGCCTTTTTACAAATGCCAGATGATGAAGAATGTCCTTGTTCTCTGCTTGAATGAGACAGTCGTCCATGTAAGGATAAATCTGTATGCTTGTCTGCAAAATGCAATTACTGGCGCCAGGCACTTTGTAAAGACTCTGGGCACATTAGATAAGCCAAAGGGCAGCGCAGAGAATTGGTAATGCATAAAACCTGCCTTGAAGCAGAGGTATCTTCTGCACAATTCCCTTATTGGGATATGCAGGTATGCCTCTTTTAAGTCTAGCGTCACTAACCAAGCGTTTCTGCCCATCATAGGCAGTAGTTGTTGTAAAGTCAGCATTTTGAATTCTGGAATGTCCAGGAACGTGTTCAAAATCGATAACTCCAGTATTGGACGCCAGGCATTGTCTTTTCTGAGTACCAGGAACAGTCTTGAATAAAAACCTTGTCCTTTTTCCTGTTCTGGTACTGGTTGAATAGCCCCCATATCCATGAGGGACGTTACTTGTTTCTGAGCCTCTGCCCATTGATTTTGTGGCAGATCTGGCCAACCGTTTGGAATTGGTAAAGTATGGAAATCAAATCTGTACCCCTGGGATACTACGTTTAATACCCACTTGTCCTGGGTAATTAACTGCCAATTTTGAGCATGAAGTGCTAATTTCCCCCAAGGGGGCTGCCAAAAGATAAGTGCTTGGTGATGATAGAGGGAAGTCATTGAGACTGCTTACTGTAGAGTTGTGCTTTGTTTCCTCCAGATTTGAAGGTGGAGGCACCCCATTGCTTTGACCTGTAAGAACCCTGTGATTGGTATCTAGAGCCTTTTGAGCACCTGGATTTGCCTTGAGAGTCTCTGTTGGACACAAGAAAGGACCAATTTTTAATAAGCCAGTGCCTACTGAATCTGGGTGGCTGCACTTGTAAGAAATCTTTTACAGTTTGCATAGATTTAGCTTTGTCTTCCATTTTCTTCAAAACCTCTTCTGCCTTATTACCAAACAGAGTATCATGCTGCAAAGGGGTATCCAACAATTTAGCTTTAACATGATCAGGCAGATTTTGCTCATTGAGCCAGGCATGCCTTCTAATCACAGATCCAGTAACTGCGACCCTGCAAGAAGCCTCCAAGGAATCAAAACCACATTGCAAAGTATGCTTTCCAACCTGTTCTGCTGCATGCAATAATTCCTGTAATTCTTTATTTTCCACACAATCAGAAATCAACATCATTTTCTTTTTCAATAAGCCCATAACATGCTGTTGATATTTAAGCATATGAAACTGGCAGTTTAAGGCCCTAATTGCCAAGGCTGCAGACGTATAAACCTTCTTTCCCCATCTATCCAGTGCCCTGGAATCTCTCTCAGAGGGGGTAGGATTTTTGGCTGTAGAGGCCTTTACACCTTTGGGACCCTGTGAGATAGTTTCAGGATCAGCAGCAGGATTTTGGAATAGAAATTTGTGGGAGTCAGGAACCCTGTAATATCTGTCTGGCTTACCCAGAGGTAGGGAATCATGATCCATGCTTGATTCCGAAAACACATCAACAATGTCTAATACAGGAGGTATAGCCAAAGGCCTATGCTGAGGAAAAAGAAGAAAATCCTTAAGCCTCTTTTTTGATTCAGAGAAATCCTGACTCTCCCAATGAAAATGTTCCCTTAAAGTATGCAAGGTTTCTCCAAAAGAATAATCCTCAGGAGGAGATGCACATGGGATGGATTCTTCTGCATCTGAATCCTCATAGGATGGTATAGAAAATTCCTGATCAGAAGAGGAATCAGAAGAAATGGAAACCTGATCTGAAGATTCATAATCAGTTTCTTGCCTAGGCCTCTTAGCAGGAGGGGGGGGGTTGGGAACCCCTGATCAAGCTAATAAAGTCCTCAATCATTTTGATCATCTGTTTTTTAGGCATAGGGGCCTGAGCATGTGGCTCATGCGTCTGATTTTTAGACTTAAGAAGATGTGTTTGGTCTTGTTTTTGAAGCTGGCGTCAGTTTTATATAAAAATGTTGAGGCCTGAAAACACCCTCAGAAGCCAGTGCCTGCTCAGCGGCTCCGGACCTATCCAAGAGAGAGACATCCACGGGTTCAATACTCTGAGAATCTCGAGGCACACCGGACTCCGCATGAGTCTCAGTAGAGGCCTGCAACTCAAAAGTAGCGGGTATCAGGGGCCGCAAAAGCACCTCACTGAGTACCGGCTACTGGCTTAGGAGAAGCGTCGTCGGTTTTGTATGTCGACGGTCTGTCTCTGTCTTTTTCTTTACGTTTTTTTGTGAACTCTGGTAGTCGGATTGCTAACAGATGACATTTCATGGTAATTAAATCTGGATCCAAAATATTTTGAAGCAAAACTATACAGACGCTTAATAGTGCGTTGGTTAAATCTAGCACAAAACCGACAGCAAGGCACATTATGATCTGGGCCTAGGCAAGGAATACAGTACAAATGAAAATCCTTATGAGGTATTTGCTTCCCACAAGTAATGCAATTATTAACTTTTACTGACATCGGTGAGGAACAAGAAAAAAAGTTTCCCCAACTGGGTACTTGGCTTTAGTTGAAGACTTTGGTTCTGAAACTCGAATGGGAAAATTTCAGGAGTCGGCCGACCGGCACTTGCGAACTGCTTCTGCTTCGGGCACTGTGCGGCAAGAAAGACTGAATAAAATGGTGTTGGCTGCATGTTTTATACCCCTAACGACCTGACAGCATGGAATAGGAGACAGCAACCGACTCAGGACCCAAGACTTTGTTATTCAGGCTGATTGAGGGCAACCTGCCAGCAGATTACCCAAATGTAATGACTGCAACAGTGAAACAAGAAGAACATCCAAAAGTGGCATTTTCTGCAGCCTGGACATTTACTTTTAGTTTGTATTTCCGTGGCTTGCTTCATTCATCTATGCTGTGGAGCCAAATGTTTTTCGAGAAACAGTATTAACATCAAAATTTGCTCACTATTTTGCTGCTCTCTAACAGTTAAGGGTTCACAGATCTCATACATTCACACTTATTCTATACATTCGTGTGGTTCTATAGCTAGTTTTGATAAGATAATCACATCACAGAGCCTCAGTGGCTGTAAAGAATTAGTCGTTCCCTGTAAAAACAAAACACAAGACTGCACAGAATGATAGGAGAGTTGCAAAGGCGTCTCCAAATCCCTGGATCACTTAAGTATGTTCAGAACTTGTGGCAGACAGATGTATTACTAGGTACAACTAGGGTAATATCTATATAAAGAAATTACCCTTAATACAGTTAGAAGTTCAATGCATACTGTCACCATCTCATATTAAACTGATTGTGATGACTGGGGAGAGATGGGCGAAGGCTGCCAGCCTAGTCAAATAGAATTTGACACATAATTCTATCAACTGTATAAATAAATGTAAAATACAGGCTTGTCTTTTTAAATTTAAGAAAACACTGTAAAATGTGAACTTCAAGATTGTTGCAACATTGCCATCTGCTGTAAGGAAAACCAACCCAAGTATTTCAAATGTGTCTTTTTAAGTTGAAAAGATCTTATTAATGTTTTACAAGTTGGTTCCAGTGCGACTGAATGAAGGTTTCATGTCCATTGTTTTAAGGCTAAAGTTTATGACTAGAATTTAGATGTGGAAGGTGCTTTATTGCTCTGGTTTCTGCTAGCATATACATGTGAAATGCCTTGTATTATTTTAAGTTTCTGAGGCGGTGTTAGATTGCTAAATAATGCAGTTTGTGGCCTGAGAACTCAGACCAGGTGTTAAGATGATGCAATATGAATACTGGGAAAACCTAAGTGTCAAAAATGATGTAATTTTGGGAGGGCCTTAGAGACATGTTTGTTAGTAATGTTTAAATACTATTTCTCACAAGAGACTAAAAAGCATTTTGATCTTGAATATCCAACTTACCAGCACTCTACCTAAGCTCACTTGTAAGTTTCTAGCACTGTGATTTCTTGCAGGAATAGTTAAAGCTAGTAAAGATTAATTAGGTATTTTTCTTTGAAATCGGACCTGTCCTAGTGTATTATTTTAAGTTTCTGTGTGATCTCTGAATTCTTAGATATCTCTGTGGTATAGTAGTTTTTGTCTTGTGTTTTAATTATTTATTATTAAATATTTTTAAAACTTTCTACCTGTGGCTGATTTGTGTAGATATAAGCTCTAGAGTACATTGCATATTTATAAAGGTTATTGTAATAGGCCACTCTAAAGTAAGCCTTGACGGTTATTCATACTACCATTGGATAATAATATTGCACAGTAATAATTGGACACCCTTTTAAGGGCCTTTTAGTAGCTGATAGTATTACCTGGGTGGTGGCAGTAATTACTACCGTATAGTCTGGTTAAAGGGGCACAGTTGGAGAATCTGTGTCAACCTTTCCCAGGAGTGTCTGTGAAGTTGTATAAATACTTATTTCAAAGTATGTGTGTGTGGTGTCAGCTACTTGGCAGAGACACAAAGTACTAGTTGGACAGAGAAGGTACTGGAGGTTTTAGCTTTCCCAGTTAGGCTGAGACCTGGACCCTATAGCTGTGTCAGTGGGGAGTCTTATTGGGGACCTGGTGAGCAAGGGAGGAACCAGCCCCAGACTGACTGTGTTCTCTGTGTGCACTTAAGGGAAATTGTACTTTACTGTGTGCAATGATTATCCTTTCCTCTTCTATGAGATGACCTCCCTGGTGTTAGTAGTGAGGATTGAGGCTCCTTGATTGCTGGACTAGGGCACGGTTGTCACAAGTGGTGGCAGTGGTGGGATCTACTTCACATACTAATTGGCTTGTAGTGGTGTGGATAGAGCGAATTCCTGTAGCTTATGTACAGTGATCTCAAAGTGTTTTGCACTCTAAAACAGCCACACAGTGTATACTTGGAGTTCAGATCACAATTGTTTTATTTCTTTTGTTAGCTTAATGTTAGTCAGGGTGAGCAGGCAGAATGTCAGCAGAAAAGAATATAAAGCTGTCAAGGAGCCAGGGGGCGAAGATGTGCCAGGCTAGGGGACTGGTGCATGGAAACCCGACTAAAGCAGACTTAATTGCAGCCTTAAATACAGCTGCATCAGAAAACAGCAGCCTGGAGGACAATCAGACTGACAGTGGACATACAATATCCTCGGAGAATGGACAGTTCAACCTTTCTGCAGTAGACTTAAAATCCAGCTGGAGCTAAAGAGACTTGAGTTGGCGGTCAGACGTTTGGAACTAGAAGCAGCCGAGAAAATGAAGAGTCTACAAGCTGAGGAAAATGAACAGCAGTGGAGGCATGAGAGGGAAATGCTGACTCTTCGCCAGAGTCATGGAGGTAATGGGGAAGGGAGTAACTGGACCCCAGAAGCACAAAAGGTCAGTAAATCCCTTTGACAGTTTAAAGAGGAGGATCATTTCAATAGCTTCATTCATATGTTTCAGCGGGTATTTAAACAGCATGAAGTTGACCAAAGGCTCTGGGTATGGTTCCTGACCCCCTTACTCCATGGTAAAGCTGTAACTTCTTTAGCAAAAATGCATGACACTGACTGTTTTGATTACACTGCTGTAAAAAGACATTTATTAGAATGTTTTGAGCTAACACCTGAAATGTACAGGAAAAAGTTTTGTGAGCATAGACGCAAGGCAGATGAAAATGTATGTGAATATGTTGTTGAACTGAGCACTTATTTTCATAGCTGGGTGAGTGGATGTCAGGGCACCACTTTCAAAGGGCTGGCAGACCTTTTGGTAAGGGAACAAGCCCTTAGCACTTTGCCTGAGGACATGAGGATCTGGTTAGCTGATAAACAGTATGCTACTTCAGAAGAGTTGGGGAAGAAGGGAGACCTATACCTAGCAAGCAGGGCAGCCCTGCACAGGAAAGGGACCCCCAGTACTGCTCATAGGTCTAAAGGAATCCATGGTGGGCAGCACAGACTGCCCCAACAGAATCCGCCAGTAGCAGGGGAAGCCACTAGTCCAGGTACACGTCCAGGAGCTAGGATTACATGTTTTGAATGCAACCAGAGGGGCCATGTGGTATACAGAGTCCACAGAGGCAAGGTGGGGAACCAATAAGCGGGAAAGACAAAATGTCAACAGTGTGTTGTCTTGAGACAACAGGGGTATGGAACTACCATCCTGCAGATGTCCTGAGAGGGAAGGATTTGGATGAGGCAGTACTAAGTACTTATGCAGTTAAAAGCAGTAAGGCTAGGAGACAAGCATGTGGGTCTGGTAGCCTGGGAGAGACCCAGACAGACTGCATACTTGCAGCCAGGACTGCTGAGGTGGTTACTTCAGGGAGTGAGCTAGGCTGTAGCAGTGAGACTGAATGGGAGCCACAGCTGCTTGTGGGTACTGATGTTCCCTTGGAAAGGGTAAGTGCAAAGGTAGAGGTGAGTAATAGTACCCAGGCTGACAGTGAGGCACCGCTGTCAGAGGATGCCAGACTTCCTGTGGAAGGGGAGCTGAGAAGGGTTACAAGGAGAGACTTGAGACAGGCTCATCTCTCAGACCCTACAATGCAAGACCTGAGGCAGGTAACTAGGGAGGCACCTGATTCTCAAGGGAAGGGGGGGGATCTGTATACTGAAACAGAGGGTTACTGTACAGAGAGTGGACCCCTGAGGGAGGGCTAGACAGTGAGACAGTACAGCAGTTGGTAGTGCCTAGAGCATACTGTCTGGCACTTCTAGCCATAGCCCATGACATTCCCTTGGTAGGTCATGTGGGCATAAAACGTAGAAAGAAGCGTATTATGCCGAACTTCTATTGGCCTGGAAATTCCAGAGATGTAACAAGGCACTGCAGGACCTGTGAGCAGTGCCAAAAGGTAGGCAAGGCAGGAGACAAGGTGAGAGCTACTTTGATGCCTTTGCCTGTGACTAAGGAGCCATTTCAGAGGGTAGCTATGGATATTGTGGGTCCTCTGAGAACCCCAAGTTCCACAAGGAAAAAGTACATCCTAGTGATTGTAGATTATGCTACATGATACCCTGAGACAGTGGCTTTGTCCTCCATTGAGGCAGAGAAGGTGGCAAATGCTTTGCTAGAGATTTTCAGCAAGGTAGGTTTCCCAAAGGAAATAATGTCTGACAAAGGTGCCAATTTTATGTCAGACCTGTTGGCTTGTCTGTGGAAGTCCTGTGGGGTGAAGCACATGAAGACTACCCCCTACCATCTCCAGACTAATGGTCTTGTTGAGAGGTTAAACTCCACAATCAATTCCATGCTATGGGCATTTGCAGATCAGTTTAAGGTTGGGACGGTGGCCTAATAGTTAAGTTGTTTGCCTTACAAACACAAGGTACAGGGTTTGAGTCTCAAGAGATAACTGGCTAGGCTTAAAATGGCTCACAAGGGCAATTAGCTTAGTACTAACCTATGAACCTATAAGAGGGAGTGGGACAAATATTTGCCCCATCTACTGTTTGCTTACATAGAGGTTGCCCAGGAAGCCACAGGTTTTTCACCCTCTGAGTTGCTGTATGGGCACAGGGTGAGGGGACCTCTAGATTTAATTTGAGATAAGTGGGAAGGTGAGTGAGAGTCTCACAAGGAGTCTGTTGTGGCATACATCCTAACCCTCAGGACAAGGCTCAGGGAACTCATGGGCCTGGCCCAGGAGAACCTGGTAGAAGCCCAATAACAGAAAACGGTGTGGTATGACAGGACTGCTTGAGCTAGAGAGTATGCTGCAGGGCAGCAGGTGATAGTTCTCATTCTTGTCAGACACAACAAGTTGCAGGCAGCTTGGGAAGGACCCTACAAGGTGGTAAGAAAGGTAAGTGATGTTAACTACATGATGGAAGTGCTAGGCAGATGACAAGGGCACAAACTGTACCATGTTAACATGATGAAACCTTACCATGATAGGGAGGCCCTTGTGCAGAGCATTTGCAGTGGATTGCAGGAGGAGTCAGAGAGATCTTGTGACTGATCTCCTCACTGAGGCTAGGGCTGACACCTTGATGGAAGGGGTAGCAATGTCCCAGCAGCTATCTCTTACCCAGGTTCGAGAAATCCGAGCAGTGTTGCAGGCATTTGGGGGCATGTTCACCGGTAAACCAGGGAGCACCCACCTGGTGCAGCACCAGGTGGATACAGGACCCCAAAGGCATATCAGGCAGGCCCCTTATACGGTGCCTGAGAGAGTCAAACAGACTCTGAGGGGGGAGGTACAGGAGATGTTGGAACTAGGGGTGATTCAAGAGTCCAACAGTCCCTGGGCCTCACCAGTGGTGTTGGTGCCAAAGAAGGATGGCAGCACCAGGTTCTGTGTGGATTACAGGAAATGAAATAGTCACACAGAGGCAGATGCTTACCCCATGCCTAGGACAGATGAGGCCCGAGAGCAGCTGGGTGAGACTAAGCATCTTACAACCATTGATCATACCAAGGGTTACTGGCAGGTGCCCTTGACTCCCAGTGCTAGACAGAAGTCAGCCTTTGTGACTCCTTTTGGCTTGTATGAGTTCACAAAGATGCCCTTTAGGATGAAGAATGCCCCGGCAACTTTCCAGAGGCTGTTAGATCATATCTTAGCAGGAGCAAGAGGGTTTGCCCTTGCTTACATGGATGATATTGCTATCTACAGACATTCCTGGCAAGAGCACCTTCAGCATGTCAGGGAGGTGCTAGGCAGACTACAGAGGGCAGGGATGACCATTAAGCCAAGCAAATGTCAGGTGGGTATGGCACAGGTCTCCTACCTAGGACACAGAGTGGGGAATGGTAATATAAGGCCAGAGCCTGTCAAAGTGGAAGCTATTCGGGCATGGCCTGCACCTGTTACCAAAAAGCAGGTGAGGGCATTTTAGGGACAGCAGGGCACTACAGAAAGTTTGTTCCCATTTATAGTACCACAGCTTCTCCCCTTACAGACCTGACAAGGAAGAACAGGCCAGATAAGGTAGTGTGAACCCCAGCATGTGAGCAAGCATTTCAGAAGCTTAAGGTAGCTTTGGGAGGACCCCCTGTGTTAGCCAGTCCAAACTATAGCAAAGAATTTGTTGTGCAGGTGGATTCTTCAAACTATGGGATGGGGGCTGTACTTAGCCAGATTTCTTCAGAGAGAGAAGAGCACCCAGTGGTTATCCTCAGTCGTAGGCTCCAACCCACAGAGGAATGCTATGCAGCGGTAGAAAATGAATGTCTAGCCATAGTGTGGGGACTACAAACACTTCAGCCTTATCTGTATGGAAGAAGATTCCCTGTGATGACAGATCACAACCCTCTAACATGGTTAAACAGAGCCAGTCAACAAAATACCAAGTTGCTAAGATGGAGTCAGTGCAGCAACACAGTGGGAGTAGCAATGCCAATGCAGATGGGCTCTCAAGACACAGAATGGGGTGAGGTACACCCAGACAGACCTGACACTCTCAAGCAATGTTGCTCAAGGGGCACTTGAAAAACTTGCTTGAGTCCCCCGTGGGGGGGGGGGTGACGATTGGGGAGAGACGGGCGAAGGCTGCCAGCCTAGTCAAATAGAATTTGATACATAATTCAATCAACTGTATAAATAAATGTAAAATACAGGCTTGTCTTTTTAAATGCAAGAAAACACTGTAAAATGTGAACTTCAAAATTGTTGCAACATTGCCATCTGCTCTAAGGAAAACCAAGCCAAGTATTTAAAATGTGTCTTTTTAAGTTGGAAATATCTTATTAATGTTTTACAAGTCAGTTCCAGTGCAGCTGGATGAAGGTTTCATGTCCATTATTTTAAGGCTAAAGTTTTATGACTAGAATTTAGATGTGGAAAGTGCTTTATTGCTCTGGTTTCTGCTAGCATATACATGTGAAATGTCTTGTATTGTTGTAAGTTTCTGAGGAGGTGTTAGATTGCTAAATAATGCAGTTTGAGGCCTGAGAACTCAGACCAGGTGTTAAGATGATGCAATATGAATACTGGGAAAACCTAAGTGTCAAAAATGATGTAATTTTGGGAGGGTCTTAGAGACATGTTTGTTAGTAATGTTTAAATACTAAAAAACATAAAAACCTGACACCCGCTTATTATGGACTTCACAAACCAAGTCCAAAATTAAATCAGCCGGGTACCCTCTCCTTAAGAAAAGACTCTCCATGAATTTAAACTGACGAAAAGCTCGCAAAGAAGCTTAAGTTCATTAATTTGTTTGTTTGTGTCTTTCGGCTTTTACTGGTTATAGGTCGCCACAGCGGAACTCCGGTCCGCTAATGATTGGTAGTTGATTTTTATGTGCCGAGTTACCAGCCCTGACGCACAACCTTCAACGAAGGTACGCTCATTCACGCATGTCTCCAAGTAGAAGACGCGCTAGCTGAAAATCAAACCAGACAGCGTCTTACTGTGAGGCGACAATGCTACCACAGCACCACCACCACCGCAGATCCAGCTCTTTGCACTATATATGATATTAAATTAAAGGATTACTTGTGTATATGACTGGGCCCTGAAAAACTCATGGCTTTTTTTTTTTTTTATTATTTTTACAGGGACTTTCCACAGTTTACTTTCATCACACTTACCATTTGCAATGATATAGTGGATTTATTTACAACTGTTCCCCATGATAATGGGATTAAAATGGTGTATTGAGGAGATGACTGAATTCACAAAATTATCCATCACTGACATAACACTGTTATAAGATTTTTATGAAATTATTGCTGGGTTATATTTTTTTTCATCTATGATGGATTATTTTTAAATAAAAATACAAAAAGCATTTATATTTTAGCTCAGAACTTTGAATGATGTTTTTGTCTTATGACCAGGTACAACTGAAGAATTAGAGGAACTTGTGTTCTGTAAGCCTTCCACTAAAAATTTTAAGATTTACATAACAGAAATTACATTCCTTAAGTTATCTGGATGTTAAGAATTGCAACAATTTGATACAAGTGCATCCAGTCCACCATTTGTAGGAAACCCACCTTTCCTGAAGCATGCTTACATCTTAAAAGTTGTCTTCATTAAAAAAAAGGTTAATCTCGTACAAGATCAAAATGACACTATCTAGACTAAACACAAATACTGACATTTTTGAAACAGAAATAAATATTTTAAAAGAAATTGACTAGTCAGGAAAAAAACAGAAGTAGCAAATGGAGAATATCAAAGATAACAGACTGATTTACACCTATATTAAATAATGGTGATGTTTACATTAAGAGTAAAAAAATTCCAAAACAAATTTGTAGGGAGCAGTATTCTTTCCATATATGACTGTTGGTAATATTAAGAATATTATGCAAAGGGTGTGGCCAACATGGCTAACTGAGAGCAGCAACTGGTGAAAGCTCCATGACCAAAAACCTTCCTCTGACAGAAAATATAATCAAAAAATTAAAATTTGGAGATAGCGGTTATCTAATTTCATTTCCTAATAGTCAGAGAAAAGATTTATATGTTCAAGTTCTCAAAAGTTGTAATTTTTCTATTACAATTTCAACATGAGTCACTCAAGGAATGGTACTCAGGAATCCTGTCTTAAAAAAGACATCCAGTCACTAACCTCTAGTATGCATGATGTATTACTTAAAATACACAATCTGGATACCAAACCAGAAAGTTTTAAAGACGAGACCAGAAAGAAGATGGAACATTTAAACATTCTTATGAAACAAAGTGCTCAAATCAGCAGTATGGAAGAAGCATTAAATAATCATGAAGGAAGAAGAACTGAAGGCGAGTCTCAGACTGAATTTCTTTTAAAACAAAATAACTGGCTCATAGAAAAAGTTGATGAGTTAGAAAAAAGACCGAGATGAAATAACATTATAATTTATGGAATACCTGAAAAGTATGAGGAAGACAATATAAAAAACAACCTGGCTACATAAAACAAAATCTACTTGAAATTTTATCTTTTGGAATTGAAAGGGCATAGAGACCACCGAGAGCAACTTCAAAGGAGGAAAACTCACCACCATGTTCAATTATAGTTAAGTTCATGTCCAGCTTAGAAAAAGATCAAATATTAAAAACAGCATGGTCCAGCTCACCTACTAAAATAGGTGAACATGTAGTCAAATTTGACAATGACTATTCCAGTAAAGTAATGAGAAAAAGAAAATCCTGTTTACCACTGATCAATGAACTTAAAAAGAACAATATTAAAGCCACTTTGGTGTTTCCTTCATGCAAAGATCAAATTATTTCTTTCTGAAGAAACCAAATATTTAACATGCTGGAGGAGGCATCCACTTTTGTTAACAGCAAAAAAATCCTTAATACTGAAGAAATGGAGGAGAACAGTAGATTCTACAGGAGACACAGTAAGTTGAATTTCCTGGAAAACTGTTTCTAAAATTAAAAAGCTTAAAAATGAGTGACCTTTATTCTCTGATTGCAGGACTTTTATTTTCTAAAACAGATTTAACCTACAAGTAAAAGGTTTGTACTGGACTTTAAACTTCAAATACATATGTACATTTTATATTCTAAGCTAAAACATTTTTATGAGGAGGAATATAGTTAGTTTTACTGTTTTACTATATTTCCAGTTAAATACTTAATATATTTCATTTAACTAAACTTATAAGTGTATGACTAAATGCTAAACAACTACTTCCTCGTAAGAGAATGTCATTAAATTATAAGCAATATAATTGGCAACTTTAAGACTATTTAAGTGAAGAAATTGATTTTATTTGCTCAACGTTGCTTAGTATGTGCATTGCTGGGTTACCTGAATGTCAGATCTAAGTAACATGCTAATTAGAAGTGGTTAGGTGCTGGTGGTTTTGTTTTCTTTGTTCCTCTGTAACACATTCCTTTCACAGGTCATTTATGATGCAAGTACACTCAAAGAAAGCTTGAAAACAAACCAATATTTCACTTGGTGTCAGAATACTGGCTTCTTCCCACCTTTTGCTGTTCCAAAGAAAAATTAGGTCAAAGTTCATCACTGATGTCTGTGAAAACAGAAGGGAACTTTCTTTTTCAAGTATATATGTGAGAAATCTACTCAAAAATGACTTTCTTTTCTTAGAAGCAAAAAATTGGTAAAACAAAAGCTATAGTAATGTTTCATATTGAGCTGCTGCTAACATATAATTTGCTTACATTTATTGCTGAATGTTAATAGCCTATGTCACTTATGGTGTAGTGTTATTCATTCTAACTGTACATATTAATGGAAGAAGTCAAGTTAGATGTTTATTACTGATTAGAACAGCTTAAAAGAACCAAGAAGAATGAGAAACTTACAGAGGAAATTAGCAGCTGCTGTTTGTTGAGAGTTGTCCTTTTCACACACTGTAATCATATTCTGATATCAGGATGTAAAGCTTAGACCAGAACAGCAGTTCACAATGGCCAAAAAACACACATTAAAATTAAAAAAGTAGGAATTATTTTATATGTAGTCAAGTTTGCTTGTAATACTAGAATTAAAAAAAGACAAAGCATCTTATGAATAATATGCAAATGCACAATGAATGAACTATTTAATATGCAAGATTAATAAAAGAGCAGTATCAGTAAGTTAAGAAAGATATACACATCTTTGACAGAAAGGTGATTAAATTGCTCTGTTGTGAGAATTTAAAAATGCAAGATTTGCAGAATAAGATAGAATATTAGTGGAAAAATAAGACAGAAAATATATTTAAACAAACTGCTTTTAAGAAAGATGTCTATTACATATACCTGAATATAGCAGAAATGTGAGTGTACAGGATCTCATACAACTTACATAGAAAACCATATAAAAATATTGGAATATAACCTGAAAGCTGAAATCTGAAGCTTGGTTATGTGAAATTTGAAGCTTTTTACATGCTGTATATTATTAGATTAACTAAGATTACCTGAAATAACTCAATTCATAAGTCAAAGCTGAAATTTGAGTGTTTTATTGCTGAATCAGTACATCAGTTTTGATAGAAAGTAGATTTTTCTATATGTTTGAATTGAGGAAGGGAAAATGGGATCTGAAATGAACACGTTGCAACTTTTGAATACAATATAGACAGCAAATATTTTTGACTCCATAGAAATAGCAAGACATTTTCTACAATCTCAGTAATGCACATATTTTTATGAAGTAGTTTAATAAGCTAAAGGATTTTTAAATATTTTGATATTTGTCATGTTAAGAGTGTTACACAATTTTGACATATAGACACTTGTATTTAAAAAAATTAATTCAGAGCTTTTGTTAGATCTATAAACTGTGTGCACATATTTTTAGTATGAAAAATATACATGTGCATTGATTTCCCTTTTACATTACGATAAGATTATAGGTCACCTGTAAGTTTACAGATGTCTTTATCTCTTCAGGTCCCAATCAGTTGTACTTTTTTACAGATTTCATTATAATAATGTTGAATGAATGAAAAATGTAGGAATTTTTAATACATAATTTATACTGCTATTACATAGATATATAGTACACTATTTGTTAAATTATTTAATATTTGTGCTTAATAGAAAAGAATTATTAAACTTATGTAATTATAAGGGAATAGTTTTAAATGGCAAAATATATAACTACATTAATTATTTTTGACTTATTTATATTATTATATCTATAAGTCATGGTAACCTTTGGCTAGTTTGTTGATGACTTCTTAGGTTTTGGTAGAAGAAAGACAGTCTAGTTGTCTGTTTGATAGGCAAACTAGAAACTTTGGTATCCATGGTAGGTTGTGTTTCATTACCAAAATATACAGTTATAGTTGTAGACTTGCCTTTGTTTTTATTTATGAGTTTTACTAGTTTAGTTTTGTAGAAAGGAAGAATTTAAAAAAATGTGAAAAGCTAAGATTCTGTTTAAATTAATATGATAAACATGTCATAATATCATTTAACAGATTGTTTTTAAATACACAATATGGATAATTTTAATCTATTATCTGTTTTTGTAAATGGATTAAATAATGGAAATCATTAATGATGTAATCTAAATTAAATAGAAGAGACACTATACTCTTTCAAGAGACTCACTTGATAAAGATATATAATATTTAAACAACATAGGTTACGAAATATTATCACTGGCTTACTTTAACAAAAAGAGGAGAGGAACTGCTATACTTTGGAGAAAATCTACTATAATGCCCAAGGTCATGGAATCCATTAATGATCCCAAAGAAATGTATACATTTGTAATAATTAAAATAATGGCACACACTAAAACAAGAGCTAATTTTTTAATGGATCCATGGAATAGGTGCAAGAGTGGCTAAAGTTCACTTAAACTTGCTACAAAGTCATTGGAAGGGTAGTTTAATTTTAGCAGGAGATTTTAATCAAATATCTAGTACAGAAGATACAAGTGAACAAAAAAAAGGTAAAATAGTGGCATCAGCTAAAGCACTAAACAGGTGGAATAGTAATAACTTAATTGATTTACTAGTGAAAGCAGAAGATATGTCATTGTTCTTTACTCATTATTCTTATGTGCATGAGAAGCAAACTAGAACTGATGGGCATTTATACCTCTATAGATTTACTTAAAGTGAATTATTTTAACATTGTTAATGTCCTATATGTGATCATAATGCACTAAGTATTAATATATTAATAGATATAAAGAAATTTCAGAGTTTACAGAATCCCAGTACATATGATGAAACAAGAAGAATTTAAGAATTACCTAAGGAGCAAAATGATCATTTTTAATTTTTGAATGATAATGGTCAAGTTAGTTAGGTCATGCTACCGTACTCATTAAAAAAATATAAAGACAGAATGGGATGATGAGCTAGTAATAAAATGAGAGTGGGATAAAGTTGTTAGAAATACAAGGTGAAATATACAAAGCAAAGTCTGAACAGCAAACAAATAAATTAGTCAATACTGAAGTCATTAAGCAACTACTGACAAAATATCAAACCATTAATGCATAAAGTAGAGATAGCTTTAGAAAAAATAAACTGTACAGTTATATAATAATGCCAAAAAATCTACATGCATCATCTAACAAAAGTAAGACGTTAAGCAAAAAGACTAATCATCCAAAATCCTCACACTAATAAGCTTACGTCAGACATACTGGATATGCTTATTTTAAAAGAATCCATGAGGATTATAATAAAGATAAAATAATTCTGATGATTACAAAACTGACAAGAAATTAAAGAAAAATGTTACTAATAAACTTAATGACCAACAAATATCTCTGATGAATAGCCTATTAACGTGATAGAAGTTAAAAATGCTTTAAAAAAAAAAAAAAGGAAAAATGATACAGCTCCGAGGTTTTAAGTATGGAATTATATAGTCTGCTTACATTAAATACTTTAGAATTACTAAGGGATGTTTTAGGCTAATTCAGAGTGACAAAATAATCCCTCCCTCATGGAAATTTTCTGTAGTCTCATCTATACTTGAACAAGGAAAGGGCTATAAGTTAATTTCATCATACAGACCTAGATCATTATTAAATGCAGATTATAAATATTTACTTCCATTTTCGTTACAAGATTAAGAGATATAGTAAATTAAGATCAAACATGATTTATAGTTAATAGATTAACGTATGATACAATACAAAAAGGTAGTAACTACATTTAGCAAAAGGAATGAAAAAGAAATTAGCCCTAATTAGTTTAGATATTGAGAAAGCTTTTGATATTTTAGATTGGAACTCCTTGTTCCACAATTTAGAATGGTTTGCATTTCCAGAACAGCTTATTGGAATGCTAAAAAAATGTATAGAGATTCCAAAGCACAAGTTAAAATTGGAGCTTACATTTCTAAAGGATTCACTTTAAACAAAGGAACAAAGCAAGGGTGTCCCTTGTCTCCTCTATCATTTGCATTAGTTATCAAACCCTTACCTAATAGTGTAAGGAGCAATGAAAAATATGAGGAATTCTCAATGATTTGTTTTATTTTATTGACATTTGTTTATCAGGAAAGTCCACTGGGGCAAGCTAGCCCATTTTCAGTGGTGACCTGTGGAGAAAAGCTCCAATGTAAAAAATAATACATATAATTACAAAAAGTTTACAAAATGACATAGAAATACTACTAAATAAAACAATATATATTCTGAATTAACAGAGATTGTCAGAGAGAGACATCTTTTGCAGATGACATTTTACTAACTACAGGATATTTAAATTATTCAAATGAAGAAATAGAGGAAGAAATTGATAAGTTTCAAGAAGAATCACTCTGAAATTCAACAACAAAACTGAAAATTTACTCAAATCAATTATGAAATAGTATGTTTAAAGATAAATATAAATAATACAATTGGGAAGGAAAAGAATTAAAATATTTAGGAATAAAAAGATATCAAGATGGGAGCAAGATTATTATTAATTTTGAAAAAATAATTGAAGTGTCAATACTTATTAAAAATGGAATGATTTTTTTTTACTTTTGAAGATAGGTTACTACTTATTAAAATGATTATATATATAAAATTTTGGGTAAGATATATATATATATATATATATATATATATATATATATATATATATATATATATGGGTCTACCTGATAACACCGAAAGCTGACAAAGCAGACAATGAGATAACTGACATCACAAAAATGAAAGTGCAAAAACCCGACAGTTCACATGCTCGACAAAGCACATCCAGACAGTCAACAAAACCTGATCACAACTGCCTGAATAATCAGCACAGACACAATATATGCATAGTAATAACTGCCACAAACAACAGATATCACAGCAGGTGCTAAGCAGTAATGAAAGCAACTGCCAATGATACTACAGATGATTTGACCCTATTAAGAATAGACTTCACCACATTCTCTTTGAAGTCTGTTTCGTTCATACAGAAATCAATGTAAGACCCTGCTAATGACACCACTGTTGTGGTGTTTACCCTGGTGGATAATCTGCATGATTTGAAAATGTGAGTCCAACTTCCTGCGAAACGTACGGTGCATACTGATGTCAATTTATTTGATCTGCTTTTTTAAATGGCAGTCGATTGGTATACTGTAACTTGTATGATTACATTTGTCTCGCATGTGTGTACAGTACATTCTGTATGGCTTTGTTGCTGTCCAGGCTGTCGGTGTTTTCAGTGTCGGGATTACAACTTGTCGGGTATTTGCTTTGACCGGCTTCTGGTATCAATCATCTCGGTGTCTATGTTTCGACTTGTCTGTCTTCTCAGGTAGACCCATATACGCACACACACACACACACACACACACACACACACATATATATATATATATATATATATATATATATATATATATAAGATTCTACTTCTCTTAGTCAAAACACAGTTCTTCGAACAAGAGAAACAAGAGACCTACTTCAGTGAAAGTGCATTTCACCAAAAGTGTACTTTCGCAAAAATGAGGGGGGGGGGTGCAGGGGGGGACTTGCCTCCCTGCAAAAATGTGTTTGATTTTGCCAGACTGGACCTCCGCTACTTATCTATCTATCTATATATATATCTATATATATATATATATATATATATATATATATATACACTAACTCCAAGATCGCACTACAGTTGGGGAAAAAAAGAAGTTATGTACTCACCATAACATTCCATGTTTGTAGTTCATCTCGCCCTTCATTCTTGCATATGGGTTTGGAGCTGATCCTCGGCCGATTACAAAGCTCCAAGTCTTTCAGTTGGCTCGTGGCAAGGTAGGTATCCCATAGTGCACTAATAAGAAGCTCCAGATCTTGTTTGCTGCTGTCTAAAAAAGTGATAGAAAATATTTCCACAAGGAACAACAAAGATGAAAGGTCTCCACCCTACAGAAGATAAATACCATCTTGTCTCCAGATCCTCCAAGGATACATGGACGGGGGAAGGTGGGTTCGTAAGAATGAAGGGCAAGATGGACTACAAACTTGGAACGTTATAGTGAGTACATAACTTCTTTATGTTTTGTAGTCCTATCTCACCTTCATTCTTACATATGGGACAGCGTCCCTAGCACCTTTATCTCGGGTGGCTCACATGAATATACTCCTAAGAACCATGGAACCAAAGGAGGCTCTACTCCTAGAGGCCAAGTCCAATTTGTAATGAGTAATAAAGGTATGAGGGGTAGCCCAAGTTGCTGCTGCACAAATACTGTCAACTGGGACTCTGGGTTGAAAAGCAGCAGATGTGGATATGGATCTGGGAGAATGAGCCTTAATTTTAAACAAGAGTTCTTTGCCATTGGAAGATTAAATAAACAAGATATGCTTTAAAATCCAATTTGGTAGAGTTATCTTAAAGACTGGCATGCCCTTTCTTGTCTCAGAAAAAGATACGAAAAATTGGTCTGATTTTCTAAGCTCCTTGGTTCTATGTAGACAGAACCTTAACTGTCTGTGATTATCAAGTTGATGAAATTTATATTCTGCACTGTTTGAATGATTAGGAAAAAAGACTGGCAGTTCGATAGTATGATTCAAATTAGACTGAGAGCAAACCTTGGGGATGAAGGACGGATTTGTACGAAGGGAAACTCAAGGAGGTTTGACTGACAGTGCTTGTAACTCTGACACTCTTCAGACAGCTGTAACAGCTACTAGAAAATGGTCGTTCATGAAAGGAACTTTAATTCGCAAGAATGTGCGGATTCAAAAGGTGGGGGAAGTAAGTTTGGACAGAAAGAAATTTACATCCCAAGGAGATACAGGTTCCTGGAAAGGGGGTCTTAGCAAGGTAGTGCCTTGTAGGAAAGATTTACACAATCTGTGAGCCATAAGATTGGGTTCATATTGTCCCAAATGAAACTTGAGATCACTGCCAATTGAACCTTGATTGTAGCAGCAGCTGATCCCCGATGAAAAAGTTCGGCTAGGAATTCTAACACCAAGGGAATGCAGACTGTGTAAGGCTCTATGTTTTTTCTTTTGCCCATATAGAAAATCTTTTCCATTTGCTAGCGTATAATTTTCTCATAGAAGGCTTGTGGGAAGACATGAGGATATGAGTAACTGCAGGTGAGAAATCATGAAGCCTGACTAGGGATGGAAGTGGAGCAGTCACGCTGTCAAGTTGAGGGTGTGCAGGCAGGGGTGGAAGATGCCTGACGTGTGTCAGAAGGTCTGGAACTGGGTCCACAGTCCATGGATTGTCTAGAAGGTGAGGCCCGAGAAAGGGGAACCAAATCTGACAAGGCCGGTAAGGAGTGATAATCATTCTGCTTCCCAAGGTCTTTGCTTTCTGGATCACCTTCGATATCAGCAGAAAGGAGGGGAATGTATAAAGAGGTCTCTGGGGCCAATTGTGAACAGGTGTGTCTCTCAGTGTCTCCCCCGGAAGGGGGATAAGGGAGAAGTAGCTGCTGCATTTGGCACTGACTGGACTGGCAAACAGATCGCAGCAAGGCTGTCCCCATTTGCGGAAAATCTGTTCCGCGACTATCTGATTCAGATACCATTTGTGAGGTATCAAGATTGCCCTGCTGAGCTTGTCGGCTATCACACTGGTTGTTCCCGGGATATGCACTGCAACTAGAAAGCGTTGGGAAGATATCGCCCACTGCCAACAAGAACAGCCTCTCAACACAGGGAGTAGGATCTGGTTCCTCCTTGTTTGTTTATATACCATACCACCGACATATTGTCTGATTTGATTGTTATCGTCCCTAGAGGAAGAAAGTCGTGAAGTGCTTGCAACGCTAGTAGCACTGCTCTCATCTCTAGGACATTGATATGCAAGTGAGCCTCGTGATCTTGCCATGTGCCTTGGGCAGTCCTGCCTAGATAATGCCCTTCCACCACCCGATCTGGGAGGCATCCGTGGTTACAGTAGCAATGGGCTGGCGAGGAATGAAAGGTGTTCCTGTTGTTAGCTGATCAGGTTGAATCTACCAATGAAGGTCCTTTTTGCAAGATTCTGTTATCAGAATAGGATGAGATAGAGGCAGTTGTTGGGACACCACTGCAGAAAAAAATAGCCATTGAAGGATTCTCATATGTAGTCTGGCTAGCAGAACTAGAGTTATACTAGAGGCCATGGCCCCTAAACATTTCAGCACCGTCTTGGCTTTGACTCTTGGTTGAGGAAGTAGACTGTATATCTGTTGTCTTAGATTTTGTATTCTGTCTGCGGGAAGTTGAGCCATCATGGTGACTGTGTATTTCTGCGCCTATAAAAGTCACATCTTGAGAGTGCGACAAGGCAGACTTTTCCCAATTGATCGTAATCCCTAGCTGAGTGCAGAGCTGGATAGTTGAATCCCCGGCTTGTAGAAGTAGGTGCCTAGTGGTAGCGGTCAGGAGCCAGTCGCCCAGGTACGGAAACACTTAGAATCCAAGACGTCTCAAGTGAGCTGTCACTACCGTCATGCATTTGGCAAACACCCTGGGGTCTGTGGTGAAACCAAAGGGTAGAGCACGAAACTGGTAATGACTGGCTCCCAGCTGAAAGCGTAAATGACTCCTCGATGCTCTGTCCATTTATATGTGGTAGTACACATCTTGGAGGTCTATGGAACACATCCAATTGCTTTTCCCTAACAGAGGAAGTATAGACTGCCGTGTTACCATTCGGAACTTGAACTTCTTCACTGATTCGTTTAATTTGCTGAGGTCCAAAATGGGTCTCCAGTCTCCTGTTTGTTTTGGCACTCTGGAGTAAGTTCCGAATCATATCTGGTCTGCAGGGATGGTTTGGATGACTCTCTTTTGAAGCAACTTTTGAACTTCTATGGTTGCTTGATCCCTGTGATTGGGTGGAACATCTGGGATTTTTATGGTGGTATGGGGTGGGAAAGAGAAGGATATGGAGTATCCTCTGGTAATTATTCTTTGTACCCACTTGTCTTGGGTGATGTGGTGCCAGGCTTCTGGAAACAAAGATAAGCGACCCCCGACTGGCTCCAGAGAAACGCAGCCAGACCCTCTTCAGGAGCGCTGATAGGGATGTCCACGAAAGGAATTTTCTGCCACCCTGGTTTTGCGGGCCCCCCCCCCCCCGCTGCCTCTAGGGCGATGTCTACCATTAGTTCCCCCTCCTCTGTCTCTGAAGGAGGAATCACCCTGTGCGTCCAGGAAAAATCTCTGGGATTTCTTGAACCACATTTACCCGCCTCTTTGACCCTTAGGGTATGGTCTAGAAGAGACGGAAAAATGTACTCCCACAGCAGAGAGAGTTTTCCTTTCCTGCCCGCACCTGGTGAGTGTATCTTTTACCTTTGGTCCAAACAAAAAGGAACCGTCAAAGGGGGCATTGGTAAAAGTAAATTTGAAGGGCTCCGCAAAGTTACATAAACGCATCCAGGAGAGACTCCTAAGGGAAACTCCTGAACCCGTTGCCCTACTCGCTCCATCTGCTGCATAGGATATCAGCCTCATGAAGGAGTTAACAATGGAGGTTACGGTGGACAACTGAGCAGTAACCTTCTCAGGGACAACTCCAGCTAATGTACCTTGGAGACCATCTCCTAGCTCCTTTAGGAGATCTCTTTGAAGCCTAGTAAAATGGGTGAGGTAGTTCAGCGATCTGAGTGCAAATGCCACTGAAGAGAAGATACGCTTCCTGTATCGATCCATTGCTCGAGACTCCTTGTTCGGTGGATGGACAGATGAAGTCTCCGCTAGTTCCTTCTTTGCGGCTGCCACCACCATGACATCTACAGGCACACCTTTGGTAAAAAATTCTCTCTTTTTAGGGGCTGAAAGAAACTTGTTGGGCCTTCCGGGGACTGGTTACATGGCATCAGGAGTTTCCCACACCTTTCAACTAGGTCCAAGAGCTCATTGAAAGGTGGAGACAGCCAAGAGGCTGAAGGCTGAGACCTGAAAGCCTTCAGGTACATTGACTCCTCATCAGAAGGGGTGACAGTGGGCCAGCTGCCTCTCTGTTTCAGGATCTCTAAGATATCTACGAAGGAGATATCATCAGAGGACGACCTAGGGAACCCTTCTAACTCCTCGAGGTCAGTGTCTGAGGTGATGGACTCATCAGGAGAGTCTACATGCTTCCTCTTGCAAGTTGTCTTCCAAGGGGGGCTCCTCAGAAGAGTATTCTGGGGAGGTCAAGGAAGACTGTGGGGCCACCCAACAGGGGCTCCTGAGGCTGCAGGTCTCTGCTGCCAAGACAGTGAGAGATGGTGCTGAGACAGAGATCGGAGCTTGAGGGGAAAGAGCATTGCTACCCTTGTGCAGAGCTGAAGACCTAGACAACACACACATCATTTTGAATGCAGACCTCTCTGGCTCCAAGGACAGTCCAGGTTCCGAGGAAACGGAAGTAGCCCTGAGCTCCAAAGTGATCGGGTTCGAGATGGATGTAGGTTCCAAGCTCAGCCTAGTCAATGCACTGAGAGGTAGGCTCGGAACTGAAGAGGTTCGGTCCAAGCGTCCCTGTCGGGGCTAACTGGTGAACTTCGGCTCCTAGACACCAAGGATGGCACCGAAGGTGTCGGAATGGAACTTGGCACCAAGACAGACACAGGAGGTGCTGGAGCCGAGGGTTCCACAACAAGTGACACCGATAGCTCTGGCTCTGAAGGGCCAACATGGCTCAGAGGAGGAACAGCAACAGGGAGTATGGTCTTAGATGGCTCTGGAACCGTTTGGGTCAGAGCCAGCAACAATTTTGGCAATGCCAACGATTTCAAGAGTCTAAGCACTACTCTCTCTACATCCTCTTCAGATAGGCTCTTGGAGGATCTGGATGATACGGTAGGTGACCCAGATCTCTGCAAGATAGGAGATGTTAGAGTTGGGGAGACCGGCAATAACTCTCTAGACCGGCTCAGAGGTAAATTTTCAGTGGTCTGCTCCAAAAAACTTGGGGACGACACTGGAGTGTCGATATCGATAACCTCGACTGACTCCGAAGGCAGTGGAGCTGAAGAGGTAGAAGGTTTCTCTAATTTCTACATTTTTTGAGGAGGTCCAGATAAAGTAGTCGGTGTGCAAGAATGTCTCTTGGCTGACTTGACCTTCTCTTTCTTTGAAGAAGGAGATTTGGAGTGTGAAGATGAAGTGCTGGCTAAATCCACTGGTCCAAGTGGCACTTAGAGTTAGTGATGAACTCTGCTTCACATGGATGGGGAGCCTGTTCCCGGGAATGGAATTCTCTGATAAACATATCTGTCTTTTCAACATGTCCTATTTGTGTCATAAGCAAAGTTTAGGTGTTTTGATCTAGTAGTTCTAATGTTGTTTTGTGGATATGCAAAAGGTTCCTCAAAACATGGTTCATGGATGCTTTGCATGCCAGGCAAAGATCACTACACAGAAGTCTGCAAGATACAGAGGGGGAAAAAAAGGGCTTTGAGGTGATCAGTCTAGGATATTGTGTTTGCTCCCTGTATTCTTTGTTCCAGTTGCTGCACGTGTCTAGTTTGGTACATACCAAAAGCAGCATTATACTCTATGATGGGTCTGATGCAGGTGGGGTACAGTGATACGATGACCTCTGTGGACCTAGACGCCATACCCTTACTTATAAATTGAGCAACATAAAAGGATTTTCTTACTACCTTGGACACATTTGTCAAAGGTTAGGTTGCTATCTACATGAGTTCTTAGATCCCTGACTAGTTTATGACCATATTTATGAAATAAAAATAAGGATCAAAAGAAGGTATCCACTAAACATGCTGTGGTATGCAAAGTTTAAAAAATAATTTTTAACTTTGGAAAAGTTAGTCAAACATTATGGAAGACTTTCAGAAACTATGCTGAAATCTGATCTTAATGAACATGTTTCAATTTCTAGAGTATTGTAATTACAGTCAGTAAAGTTATGAGAATATCTTTTTTAAATTTAATGTTTAAATTATAAAGCCCATTTATTACTTAGAATATTTTATGGCATAAAGTAATTTACAGACAGTCGTATGACTAACTTGATGACATGCCTTCAACTATGTACTTAAGTGGATTGTTTGCACTTTTATTTAGTTGTGATGATACCAGTGATTTGAAGGATGAAAGCTCTTAACTGTTATTCATACAAGTGTCCCTGAGCTTCCTTGATTATTTCTGGATTTGACCCCGATTGACAGCTATGGTCTGAAACAGAAAATGTTAAAACCAAACACAAGACAGAAATAATTAAATACAAGAATTAATGAATTTATCAAATGTTGCTTAAAATGGAGCCATGAACAGTCCCTCACCTCCTATTACTACTTTAGAGCAATTTAAACCGGTCATGTTCTAAAACTAAAAGCTGATATGTTTAACTATACCAGGTCATAATGTCATTTATCTTAGTGTTTATAAAGGAAGCAAAAAACACTGCTGCTGAAGTACTGACTTAAGTAGAGAGACTGAAGCTAAAGCCTGTTTTATTAAAGAGAATCGAACTAGAAAGTACAGTTGTGTACACTTACCATAGATGTAGATGTTCGAGTGTATTCACTGTTGCAGTCATTACATTTGGGTTATCTGCTTGCAGGTAGCCCTCAGTTGGCCTGATTAACAAAGTCTTGGGTCCTGCGTCGGTTGCTGTCCCTTCTTCCATGACATCAGTTCATCAGGGGTATAAAACATGCAGCCGACACCATTACATCAGTTTTTCTTGCCTCAGATGTCAGGTGCCCCCTAATGGGAAGCAATTAAATATAAAAATACAATGATATACCTCCAACAAAAAAGCAAATACACCAAAAAGTTTTTAAGCATAGTAAAGGAAAGTAGAGGTATAGCCAAAAGAAGTTAGGGGGCTGGAGGGAGGGTAACTAGAACTGCAACAGTGAATACACTCGAACATCTACATTTATGGTAAGTGTACACAACTGTACTATGTTCTTTGTGTTTCACTGTTGCAGTCATTACATTTGGGTAGATTCCCAAAGCTATGGGTGGGAGGAGGAATTTAGACAGCATTAGGACCAGCTATAAGGCCCTGCAAGACTGCAGTGTCAAAGCCAGCTCTGGATTTAGAGAAAATTGGCAAATGATAATGCTGGGTGAAAGTATGTACAGAACTCCAGGTAGCAGCTCTTAGGATGTCCCTGGTAGGGACTCCTCCGAGAAAGGCTGTAGAGGTAGATGCAGCCCTAGTGGAGTGAGGTCTAATCCCCTGTGGGATAGGTTTCCCATGGTGCTTATAGCAGAAATGAATGCAACAGCCTATCCATTTAGAAATGGTTTGCTTTGAAATAGCCTTCCCCTCTGCCCCTGCAGCAAATGCCACCAGAAGTTGTTCAGATTTCCTTTGAGGTTTCGTCCTGTCCAAGTAGAATCTAAGTTGTCTGTGCACATCTAAGGAATGCAGTATCCATTCCCCTTTGTTCTGTGGATTGGGAAAGAAGGTTGGCAAATGAAAGGACTGATTAAGAGCCACACTGGATACCACCTTGGGCATGAAGGATGGATTGGTTCTGAGGGACATCCTGTCCGCATGAAAAATGATGAAAGGCTCCACTGCCATAAGAGCCTGTAATTCAGATACCCTTCTAGCTGAAGTGATCGCTAAAAGGAAAGCTGTTTTCCAAAAAAGACATTTAAAGTCTGCAGTAACAGCTGGCTCGAAAGGAGGTAAAGTGAGTTTCTCCAAAACAAAGTTAAGGTCCCAGGCTGGGGTTGGAGCTCTCCTGGGTGGTCTCAAATTTTTACCCCTCTGAGGAACTGCTTGAGAAGTGGATGAAAGAGTTTTGCCCACGTAAAATGATGTACATAGGGCACATATTCCTAAATAAATAACCCCCTTAGAGTTACAGTTGAATTTATTATTAATGTAAATCCTGTGTTTCCATATTGAAATAGAATTAACAGTCTTGATATATTTGCACCAAGAATAACATTCAAACAGGGACAGTGGAAGAAGAGGAAGAACAACAGGAGGAAACGTTAAGTCCCGAATTATTTTTAGGAATTAACAATATACCTTCTGTTTTATTTAATTCTACAGGAGATTTCAACATTTTTAATTACTCTTCTTTTACACCTGAGATAGGGTTAATAGAGGTCTTAGCTAAAGGCTTAACATTTGTTCCTTCTACCCATTTTAAGGTAGAAAAGGCATTAGTGGATTTAAAAATCTTTACAAGGAAGTTAAATCTGAATTCATTATTTAATCATCAGTGTTCTATAAATTCTTGCACTGATTTGAGATTAGCAAGTGTATTTAACCCTATATTACACCCTACCCTGGCTTTGTTTGAGAAAGTCTGTGAAAATGACATCAGGAACTTAGCTGAAGATCCTTTGAAGCCTAGGGATATCAATTTAACTAGGGAAGAAAGGGATGCTCTGGAGAGTTTGAATTTTACTGATGTCAGAATAATGAAACCAGACAAGGGAGGGGGTTTGGTTTTCATGAATAAAGTGGATTATTTAAGTAGTATGAGTGAATTATTGGGGACTGATTCCTATTTAGAAGTATCTTTGAATGAGATGAATGGAAAGTTTCTGGGTTCATTAGAGACTTATTTATTGATGGTCGTATTGACATGGACACTTTTAGATACTTGGATATTTCTTTTCCCATGACTCCATGCTTGTTCGGACTACCTAAAATTCACAAAAATATCCAAAAACCTCCCTTTCGACCTATTATAGATGGTCGCCAATCAATTACTTTTGGTTGTGCAAAGTTTATTGACACTAGGTTACAAAGGGTTTTGAAAAGTGAACATCAAGTTTGCAAAGATTCATGGGCCATTTTGAAAGCCATTAATAGGATACCTTTCGATAACAGTAACAACTTTCTAACCATTGATGTCTGTGATCTGTATACATCTGTACCTCACGACATTGGATGTGATTGGGTTAGAGACTTCCTAATGCATAAACAAGTGGACTATCAGGAAATAGAAAATATCATATACTTGTTGGATGTGGTATTGAAAAATAATTATTTCCTTTTTAACAACAAAATTTACTTACAGAAATCTGGTGTGGCGATGGGTTCACCGTGTGGGGCTACTTTTGCCAATGTGGTAATGGCCTTTTGGGAGAACCAATTCTTATTTACTGACCCTGTTTTCATTCAAAATGCAATCTGGTACACCAGATATTTAGATGATATTTTCATCCTATGGAGGGATGATAAAACTTCAGCCGGGTCTCTAATTGAATCTGTTGGGGACAAGACCAATTTCCTAAGATTTACTTGGGAATTTAGCTATGAGAATATCTCCTTTCTGGATGTCTCTTTGAAGAAGGATTTGTGTTCTAAATATATAAAATCTAGAATATTTAGGAAACCAACATATTCAAATTCCTTTCTTCATTTTTTGAGTTGCCACCCTTACCATCAAAAGAGGGGTATAGTAAAGGGGCAACTCGTAAGGGCATCCAGAATGACCAGTTTGGATTCTGAATTTCATGAAGAATGTGAAATTCTGAAGGGGATGTTTAGTAAAAGAAATTACCCAGAGAACTTATTGAATGGGCTGATACAAGAAGTCACCAGGAAAAGGTATAATGGTGATTTTTCCCCCCTTTTATCTATCAATAAATCAAATTCTAGTGTAGAATCCAATATAAATGAACATACAGGGTTCGAATCGAATATTTTAAGTACAACACACAATGAAGAAATAGAACTGAGCCTGAATGTCTGCTTTCTAATTTTGTTACTACCTTCTTTCAGGATGTAGGAAGTCTGAAACATTTTTAAGAAAAATTGGTCTTTCTTACTTAATGATGTTGACATTAATAAAATCATTACACCGGAACCAAAATTCACCTATAGACGGGGTTTGAACTTGAAGGAGATTTTAGAGCAAGGAAGTACTTATACTTACAAACCCCATTGCGGAATGTATAAGTGTGAATGTTGTTCTTGGTGCAAATATATCAAGACTGTTAATTCTATTTCAATACGGAAACACAGGATTTACATTAATAATAAATTCAACTGTAACTCTAAGGGGGTTATTTATTTAGGAATATGTGCCCTATGTACATCATTTTACGTGGGCAAAACTGATAGATGTTTCAAACATCGTGTGCATGAACATATTTATGTCATTAATAAGCAGAACTCTTGTAATGCTTTGGCTAGACATGTTATACAAAACCCCGGTCATAATTTTCAATTTGTTATTATTGATTGTGTTCATGACACTGGGCGGGGGGGTCCATCTAGCCTCAAACTGGAAGAGAAAGAAATTTTATGGCAGCTTAAGCTTGATGCAAATTCACCACCAGGGCTAAATGAAATTATTTCAATAAAAAGTTTGTTGAAATTAAAAGCATTATGTAGGTAGTTATCACTACTATGTTTTTTATACTATCAACATACGTATACATTTATTTGTATGTTAATTTCTTTATTAATAATATTTTTTAATATTATGTAGTAAATATTTAAAATTGTGGTCCTATATGGGCATTTTTTCTTTAAAATTTGCTGTTTAATTAAGTAATTAATTAATTATGCAATTTATGACATCAGAATATATTATACTATTTAAGCAATGTACCAAGATGGCTGTTTTATCTGAAGAAGTTTACAATTTGCCAGTAAACGAAAGCGCTAATTCACTAAAGCAGTTGCCAGTGTGGTTTGTCTTCATTTTTTGGATTTTATTAGTTTTTGAATTTTTCTTGTGGAGTTGTTTTATGGAAGGCATTTTCAGCACTGCTTCACAGCTGTTATTTGAAGATTTTCCAGCCTTAGGACCACCATTTGCCACCACCGTTTTTGCATCAACCAGTGAGTCTATGGAGAAAACACAAACAGCTATCAGCCCTAATGGAGGAGGTAGGACTATTCCAGGTGCGAGTATTAACTCGGGGACTGAAGTAAATTTGGCTATTTCGAACCCTGGAACCTCTAATGAGACATCTGCAATGGGCAAACTCACAGCCCTCTTGGAACTTTTAACACAGCGTGTTGATAGACTAACACATCAAGTTGCGACGAGCTTGGCTTACAGTGACGTCAGCGCCAGCTCCTTGCAAGCGTCTAACAGCTCCTTGCGAGCGTCTAACAGAACTGTACATCCCGAGATTCCACCGGGTTGCAATAACCATGTACCAATCCGAGTTTTGAGCAACGGGGCTCGTTCATCACAAGGAAACGCTGTTTCTAATCCTCTTCCTGGTCAGGTTAATGACAATGGAGCGACGACAGAAAGCTCGGAGAACCCTGTACAAGCCAGCTCAACAGGGTTAAATACGGATGCCAGCAGCGTTAATGGTGAAAACATGGTTCGCAACAATTCATCTCGCCCTGCTGTAAGTACTATTCATGGTCTACCCAGTTTGGATGACTGGCTTAAAGAACCTGAAAATTTTATCAATGTGCAGCATAATACTTCGAATAATGGAACAAATGCTCGAGTAGCCTTCGACAATGATGCTGTGGACATTTGCAATAAGTTAAAGCTTTATGATGTTAAACTATTTAAGTATAAAAAATTGCAAATTGAGGTTCAGTACTTAATTGAGTGTACTAGGAGAAATAAGACATAGGTATAGCATGAAAAAAGACATAGGTTAGTACTAAGCTTCGACAATGGAAGTACCCCATGGGTGTTGTCATCAATTCTACATTTTATAAAACTTTAATTTGTATGTTTGATAAGCACAGTATTCAATATATTGAATGTTTGATCATTTATTATAATGAACAAATTGATTTTTTAAAAAAGGAACTTGCAGAACTTGATAGTGTCATAAGAAATGATTCTGACTTTCCCAGGTACAGATTTGATTTTTTAAGAATATTTTCAAGCATGGAAAATGTCTTGGGGAAGTTACAAGAAAATAAGAGAAAGAAATTAAAAAGGGACCAGGATGTTTATGAGAAGGGATCCCCCTACCCACCACCACCACCAGTGGGGAATAATAGGCCAAAATCTAATACTAATTTGAATAATGTCACATTTTGTGATAATGCAACTGGAGGTACTATTAATAATCCAACTCAAAATGATAATCCTACCCCAATTATTAGGAGAAGTGAACGCATTGCCAGTAAATCTAGAAAGACATCTTCTAATAATCAATATAATGATGATGATGACTTTTTTGAAGAGGAAGGGGGTTTTCAGGTATCTTCGAAGACTACTCAGAACCAACAACAGTACCAGAACAGGAAACAGGGACAGTGGAAGAAGAGGAAGAACAGGAGGAAACGTTAAGTCCTGAATTATTTTTAGGAATTAACAATATACCTTCTGTTTTATTTAATTCTACAGGAGATTTCAAAATTTTTAATTACTCTTCTTTTACACCTGAGATAGGGTTAATAGATGTCTTAGCTAAAGGCTTAACATTTGTTCCTTCTACCCATTTTAAGGTAGAAAAGGCATTAGTGGATTTAAAAATCTTTACAAGGAAGTTAAATCTGAATTCATTATTTAATCATCAGTGTTCTATAAATTCTTGCACTGATTTGAGATTAGCAAGTGTATTTAACCCTATATTACACCCTACCCTGGCTTTGTTTGAGAAAGTCTGTGAAAATGACATCAGGAACTTAGCTGAAGCTCCTTTGAAGCCTAGGGATATCAATTTAACTAGGGAAGAAAGGGATGCTCTGGAGAGTTTGAAGTTTACTGATGTCAGAATAATGAAACCAGACAAGGGAGGGGTTTGGTTTTCATGAATAAAGTGGATTATTTAAGTAGTATGAGTGAATTATTGGGGACTGATTCCTATTTAGAAGTATCTTTGAATGAGATGAATGGGGCAATACGCAAAGTTTCTGGGTTCATTAGAGACTTATTTATTGATGGTCGTATTGACATGGACACTTTTAGATACTTGGATATTTCTTTTCCCATGACTCCATGCTTGTTCGGACTACCTAAAATTCACAAAAATATCCAAAAACCTCCCTTTCGACCTATTATAGATGGTCGCCAATCAATTACTTTTGGTTGTGCGAAGTTTATTGACACTAGGTTACAAAGGGTTTTGAAAAGTGAACATCAAGTTTGCAAAGATTCATGGGCCATTTTGAAAGCCATTAATAGGATACCTTTCGATAACAGTAACAACTTTCTAACCATTGATGTCTGTGATCTGTATACATCTATACCTCACGACATTGGATGTGATTGGGTTAGAGACTTCCTAATGCATAAACAAGTGGACTATCAGGAAATAGAAAATATCATATACTTGTTGGATGTGGTACTGAAAAATAATTATTTCCTTTTTAACAACAAGATTTACTTACAGAAATCCGGTGTGGCGATGGGTTCACCGTGTGGGGCTACTTTTGCCAATGTGGTAATGGCCTTTTGGGAGAACCAATTCTTATTTACTGACCCTGTTTTCATTCAAAATGCAATCTGGTACACCAGATATTTGGATGATATTTTCATCCTATGGAGGGGTGATAAAACTTCAGCCGGGTCTCTAATTGAATCTGTTGGGGACAAGACCAATTTCCTAAGATTTACTTGGGAATTTAGCTATGAGAATATCTCCTTTCTAGATGTCTCTTTGAAGAAGGATTTGTGTTCTAAATATATAAAATCTAGAATATTTAGGAAACCAACATATTCAAATTCCTTTCTTCATTTTTCGAGTTGCCACCCTTACCATCAAAAGATGGGTATAGTAAAGGGGCAACTCGTAAGGGCATCCAGAATGACCAGTTTGGATTCTGAATTTCATGAAGAATGTGAAATTCTGAAGGGGATGTTTAGTAAAAGAAATTACCCAGAGAACTTATTGAATGGGCTGATACAAGAAGTCACCAGGAAAAGGTATAATGGTGATTCCCCCCCCCTTTTATCTATCAATAAATCAAATTCTAGTGTAGAATCCAATATAAATGAACATACAGGGTTCGAATCGAATATTTTAAGTACAACACACAATGAAGAAAAAAGAACTGAGCCTGAATGTCTGCTTTCTAATTTTGTTACTACCTTCTTTCAGGATGTAGGAAGTCTGAAACATATTTTTAAGAAAAATTGGTCTTTCTTACTTAATGATGTTGACATTAATAAAATCATTACACCGGAACCAAAATTCACCTATAGACGGGGTTTGAACTTGAAGGAGATTTTAGAGCAAGGAAGTACTTATACTTACAAACCCCATTGCGGAATGTATAAGTGTGAATGTTGTTCTTGGTGCAAATATATCAAGACTGTTAATTCTATTTCAATACGGAAACACAGGATTTACATTAATAATAAATTCAACTGTAACTCTAAGGGGGTTATTTATTTAGGAATATGTGCCCTATGTACATCATTTTACGTGGGCAAAACTGATAGATGTTTCAAACATCGTGCGCGTGAACATATTTATGCCATTAATAAGCAGAACTCTTGTAATGCTTTGGCTAGACATGTTATACAAAACCCCGGTCATAATTTTCAATTTGTTATTATTGATTGTGTTCATGACACTGGGCGGGGGGGGTCCATCTAGCCTCAAATTGGAAGAGAAAGAAATTTTATGGCAGCTTAAGCTTGATGCAAATTCACCACTAGAGCTAAATGAAATGATTTCAATAAAAAGTTTGTTGAAATTATGTAGGTAGTTATCACTACTATGTTTTTTATACTATCAACATACGTATACATTTATTTGTATGTTAATTTCTTTATTAATAATATTTTTTAATATTATGTAGTAAATATTTAAAATTGTGGTCCTATATGGGCATTTTTTCTTTAAAATTTGCTGTTTAATTAAGCAATTAATTAATTATGCAATTTATGACATCAGAATATATTATACTATTTAAGCAATGTACCAAGATGGCTGTTTTATCTGAAGAAGTTTACAATTTGCCAGTAAACGAAAGCGCTAATTCACTAAAGCAGTTGCCAGTGTGGTTTGTCTTCATTTTTTGGATTTTATTAGTTTTTGAATTTTTCTTGTGCAGATAAGCATGTTAGTTGCTCTTGAGTGCCTTCCCACAAAAGGAAACTGTCATCTACAAAGCGTTGATAGAATAATATATTGTTTTTATACCGATTTTTATCACCATATATATAATTTTTTTCCCATTGACTGAGGACAATGTTTGCGTACGTATTAGCCATGGGCGTACCCCCATGGCTACACCGGCAATTTGGAAGTAGTATTGTTTGTTAAACATAAAGACGTTTTTCTCCAAAATTATTTCTAATACACTACACAGAACTTCAATATCTCTCCCTCTATTATTGGTGTTTTCGCATAAAAAACTGCGGACAGCGTCAATGCCATAGTCATTAGGTGTGACCATGAATAAAGATGGTATGTCCATAGTCACCATTAAATATTCACGTTCTTTATTCACAATACACCACTGATATAACTTCTCTAAAAAGTCGCCTGTGTCTTTTATATAGCTAGGACACAGAGTCAGATATTTACTGAGTCTCTCCTGAATATAGACAGAGGTTCTGTTGACCAAACTCACCCTGATACAATAGGCCAAAGCGGCAGCAGTGTAGAGGATTTATGTAACTTAGGTATACCATAAACTACTGGAATAACCGGAGTTGGAACAGAAAAGTAATTAAAAATTTCTAAACTGATGTCACCTTGTGCTTGTAAATCATACACAAACATGTTCACATCGCTAATAATTTTCTTAACATCAGTCAGGGTAATCTCCTTAAATGTTTGTTTATCACTCAGAAAATTATACATTGAAGCAAGATAATTGGTTTTATCAAAAATCACAATAGCGCCCCCTTTGTCTGCCTGCTTAATTATGTTTTTATTTTCAATTAGTGACATGTAAGCCTCGCTCTCCTTATGTGTTATATTATATGAATACTTTTTCAATTTGTGCCTGGACAGATCGTCATGTAACTGTCTTAGTTCTTTTTCACAAATAGAACTAAAAGCATTCAATATAGGAAAGTTATTAGGTATAAATACACTTTTTTCTTCAGCCTCACTTATGTACCATTATACATATCCTTAAAAAGCAGTTTCAGACTAATATTACGAAAAAATGTTTTTAAATCATGATACAAGTTAATGAAATAAAGGATGATATATTAAAAAATAGAAATAGTTATGCACACCCTTTTTTTAGTGATAAGGTGTTCAAGTTAATGAGAATGATACGCAACAGAATACTTTAAGGTATACAATGACATACACTAATTTATCTAAATATGTCAAAAAAATAATTGAGAAGAATTGGCGTATCCTTATGATTCAGCCTGAATTAAATAAACTTCTGGGCATTTTTCCAAAATTTGCACATAGAAATATGTACAATTTGAAGAGAAGGCTTTGTTATAAAGATCTTGAAATGAATATAATACCAATAATGAATAAAATGGGTACTACACCCTGCTATGCTTGTAGTTGCTGTAAAGATATATGTATGGAGAAAACATTTATACATCCAAGTAATAAAATTAAGTTTGATATTCGATGTCAGGCAACATGCAGGACTACTCTAATTGTGTAACTGGCAACTTGCACACAATGCACTGCATTTTATGTTGGGAAATGTTCACGATCATTAAAACAAAGAATCATAGAAAATAAATCAGAAATGAGAAGGCATATTCTCACTAATGCCTTAGCACAACATAAAAAAGATGAGAATGAGAAACAGTTTTAAATTCAAGGTTTTGCAAGTTATAAATAAAGGTTTAAGGTTAGGTGACACAATTAATAAACTTGATATTGCCGAATACAAATGTATTATCAGGTTGAATGCTGATAAAAAACCTGGAATGAATAATGTGGTTACTATTAAACCAATGTTGGAATTCAAACAGAAACAATATCATTAATTGCTGTATTATATATTTCTTGTTTTTATGGGATATATATTGATTATTTTATACAATTACATTTATGCAGTATTTTATGATATATATATATTTTTAACATACTAATAATCCGTTTGCTTTTAACATGTTTTAAATGTAGAGATATAGCTTTAAATGTTTAATTGAATGTTTCTTATACATTGTCTTATAGGTGGGCTGTGTCATGTGCTTTTTTGTCTGTCCTTGTTATATAATAAAAATGTTCTTAGTTTAAAATCTATTAACAAACACTGAGGACGGGTTATTCCCGAAAGCTTTGTTCCGTGTTTCAAAATAAAGTGAGTTTTCTTATCTTATTTGTTCGTTACTTGGACACTATATTTAAAACCCATTTGTCCTGGGTAATGGGTTCCCAGTTCTTTGCATGAAGAGCAATCTTTCCCCCCAAATGGGCAGTCAGTTGATAAGTGCTTGGAAATTGTAAAAGGAAGTAATTGAGACAGCTTACAATAGGGGAGAGTCCTATTACTCCCAAATTTGGAAGTGGAGCCTCCCCCCCACTGCTTAGTCCTGTGAGTACCCTGGGACTGCAGCCTGGGAGCTCTGCTGGATCTGGGATTGGACTGAGAAGGTCTGGAAGTGGCAGGAAAGGACCAATTCTTGGAAGGCCAATGCCTACTAAATCTTGGAGGTTGTACTTCTAAAAAATCTTTAACAGTTTGCATAGATTTAGCTTTTTGTTCCATCTTTTTAAGAACTTATTCTGCCTTGTTGCCAAACAGGTGGTCCTGGTTTAGGGGAGCATGCAGTAATTTTGCTTTAACATGATCTGGTAGGGATTGCTCCTTAAGCCAAGCATGCCTACTAAGTACAGACCCAGTTACAGCAGCCCTGCAAGATGCCTCTAGAGAGTCAAAACCACATTGCAAAGTATGTTTTCCAACCTGTTCAACTGAATGCAATAAATCATGTAAATCCTTATTTTCAGCGCAATCAGGAAACAACATTTTCTGTTTAAGCAATCCAATAATATGCTGCTGATACTTCAACATATGAAACTGGGAGTTTAAGACCCTAATTGCCAAAGTTGCAGAAGTGTATACCTTCTTACCTCATCTATCCTGGAATCTCTATCAAAGGGGGTTGGATTTTTGGCAGTAGTAGCTTTAATGCCCTTAGGCCCCTGTGAAATGGTCTGTCTCAGTATCCACAGTAGGATTTTTGAAAAGGAACTTGTGAGAGTTCAGGACCCTGTAATATCTATCAGGTTTCCTGGGAGCAGGAGGTAAAGAGTCAGGGGCCAAGCTAGATTCTGCAAATGCATCAACAACAACGTTTAGCACAGGAGGTATGGCTAAAGGCCTGTGCTGGGGCAGGAGTAAGAAATCCCTAAGCCTCTTTTTCGAATCTGAGAAATCCTGACTTTCCCCAACGAAAATGCTCCCTGAGAGTATGCAAGGTTTCACCAAAAGAGAAATTCTCTGGGGGGGAAGCAGAGGGAATGGGGTCCTCAGCATCAGAATCCTCATAGGTAGATAAGGGTAAATCCTAGTCATCAGAGGAAACAGAAAATTCAGAATCCTGGTAGGAAGTATCATAATCAAACTCAGTCCTAAGTCTCAGAGGGAAAAGGCTGGCTTCCCCTGATTAAAGTAATAAGGTCTTCAGCCATTCTTATCATCTGTTTTTTAGGCATAGAGGCCTGACCATGCGGTCTGGGCGTCAGTTTTTTAGGCATGGTTCGAGATTTAGGCCTTGAAGAAGAAGATGCTTTGGTTTAATACCCAAGTCAGTAGGCCTGAATACACCCTCAGAAGACGGTGCCTGCACAGCGGCTCTGGACTCATCCACGGTAGACACATCCGCAGGTTCCACAGTTGAAGCATCTCGCGGCATACTGAACTCCGAATGGGTCTCAGTAGAGGCCTGCAAATCAGAAGTGGTGGGTATCACCGGCTGCGAAAGCGCCTCACTGAATACCGGCGAAATGGCGACTGGCTTATCAGAAGTGTAGTTGGCAGATTTGGACCTAGGCAGCCTGTCTCTGTCTTTATCTTTGCGTTTTTTCGGAATGTCAGTAGTCGGATGGCTGACCGAAGACATATCAGGATAAGTGAACCGAGCACCAAAATATTTAGAAGCGTAAATATACAGACTATGGATAGTTCGTGGTTTAAATAAGGCACAAAACTGACAGCGAGGTAAGTCGTGGTCTGGGCCTAGGCAAGGAATACAGTAAGAATGAAAATCTTTATGAGGTATTTGCTTTCCACAAGTAATGCAATTATTTACTTTTACTGACATTGGTTAAGAGCAAGAAAAAGTTTCCCCAACGGGGTACTTAGCTTTTAGTTGAAGACTTCGGTTCTGAAACTCGAAAACGTAAATTTCAGGAGTTGACCGACTGGCACTTGTGAACTGCTTCTGCTTCGGGCACTGCACGGCAAGAAAGACTGATGTTATGGCGTCTGCTGCATGTTTTATACCCCTGATGACCTGATGTCATGGAAGAAGGGACAGCAACCGATGCAGGACCCAAGACTTTGTTATTCAGGCCGACTGAGGGCTACCTGCAAGCAGATAACCCAAATGTAATGACTGCAACAGTGAAACACGAAGATCAAAAGTGTACCGATTCACCCTACAAAAAAAAGAAGGTAGGAGGTACACCTACTATGTTATGTCACTTCTGTTCAGTACACAATGCTTCTACTAGAAATGACTGATGAAGATAAAACAAGAGAAACAGTAACAGATACTACCACCACCTTGAAGAATGTATGTTAAGGAAGTAACTGAACTGTGTGTGGTGAGAAATGAAATGTTCCAAGTACATAACTGCAGACAGAAAAAAAAGCTTCTAAACACATATGGAAGAGCTCTGCTTTTTATGAAAAGAGGAAAGAAAAATGCACCAAAAGACAAACTGTGACATACAGTAAACAATGGCTTGTTTACAAGACTTGTTACAGAATGAAGAGGAGAAGGCACATTAGCAAAGGAGAAACAGAAAAAAAAAGTTGAAAAGGAAGGAATTAAAATTACTTTAAATAGAAATCAAATAGTTAAAATTACTTTAAAGAGTGGTTGTAAAGTTTAGAGCACATCATTATTAAAACAAGACGTGTTGTGAAAACAGCCACTACTGTAGTCAGTGAACCATTTCTGGACAGAGAAGATGAAAAATGAAAAGAGGCAACACTTACAGAATTAACTGAGGCAGCATGAAAAGACACTTTTAATAATGCTAAATTAAAACAAGGAAGGAAGAGCATTTTTTATTAAAATGCAGAGCAACTAATTATCAGTACAATTTTATACAGAAACCACAATTTCAGCAACTATGCAATTACTAGAAAATGCAAGGAAAAGTTCTGCGAAGTACTAATCATAATATTGCTGTAAGGAAAAAAAGCAACTCATTTAGTAACTGTTGATCCACTAAAACACTACAATATAATAGTAATTATATGAAACTATAACAGTCCTGAAGGCACTCTGGCTGGAAATACTGTTTGAACAAGCACACACACATATTATGGAAAAGTGATTAGGAAGGAAATATCAAGGCAGTGGTTGGCAACTGACCAAAGCAGCATGTCACAAAAAATTAGAGGAAAATATTTTTCCCCATTTTAAATGGCCTTGCACTGTTCATGATAAAGCACTACAATCATGACCTAGATAATGTGATAAGAAAAGAAGATAGCCAGTAATTAATACGGAATTACCACTTACTCCAGGCAACTTAAAAAAAATGGACTGTGGAATAGCATTTTGGGAAGATTTTGTCACACAAGGACATGATCCTCATTAAGGAAATAAGAGTCCTTTCCTAAATGAAAAGGAAATGCTGTGCAGAATGGTAACCCAAGCACAACAAAATAGATTACCAAGGATTTGTTCTAAGGCAATTCACCACTCTGGTTAGTCAGGAAAATCCCATCGATTGGTCCAAGTGGTGCTTAGAGTTAGTGAGGAACTCTGCTTCACATGGATAGGGAGCCTGTTGCTGGGAATGCAATTCTCTGATAAACATTTCTCTTTTCAACATGTCCTATTTGTGTCATAAGCAAAGTTTAGGTGTTTTGATCTAGTAGTTCTAATGTGGTTTTGTGGATATGCAAAAGGTTCCTCAAAATGGATGCTTTGCATGCCATGCAAAGATCACTACACAGAAGTCTGCAAGATACAGAGGGGGAAAAAAAAGGGCTTTGAGGTGATCAGTCTAGGATATTGTGTTTACTCCCTGTATTTTTTGTTCCAGTTGATGCACGTGTCTAGTTTGGTACATACCAAAAGGAGCATTTTACTCTATGATGGGTCTGATGTGGGTGGAATACAATAATACGATGACCTCTGTGGACCTAGATGCCATACCCTTACTTATAAATTGAGCAACATAGAAGGATTTTCTTACTACCTTGGACATATTTGTCAAATGCTAGGTTACTATCTACGTGAGTTCTTAGATCCCAGACTAGTGTATCAACTTTCAGGGGTATTTTATTGAGGACACAGCCGGCAACCTCCCAAAATGTACCATAATACATTTCTTGTTATTGAGTTTTATGCCATGGCTTTGGAACCAAGCATCTGTGTTAGGCTTCCTGAAAAAATGTTCTCATCTTGGGATCATTCAATAGCAGGGCAATCCTGAAAAATGTTCTCATCTTGGGTTAATTCAATAACTGCTCCCAGTTTGCAATCATTGTGAACTTTGTCACATAGAGGCCTTTGACACTGACTGACATCAGAGAAGTAGATGCCAAAGAGGAATGGGCTCAGCACACAGCATTTAGGAATTCCACTGGTGACCAACTCAGAGAGGTGGCCTCCCTAATCCTAATCTGGTATGTCCTATCTGTAAACAATCCAGCTCTCTACAGTGTTATAAAGGGGTTTATGACCAGTTCCTTAAGTTTGCTGACAATGCCCGACTGGGGTAATGTATCAAATGTTTTAGCCAGACCTAGTTAATATGCACTGCTTTCATCTCATCCATTACCTTAATGACTTTTTCAAAGTCGTCCATCCTTCCTTTGACAAAGCAAAACTGGGACGGATCCAGTGTTTGGATATTTCCTACATCCTTGCTGATAATTTCCATGGTTTTACTAATACGCCTAGTCAGACTAATGGGTCGATAGCTTCCAAGATCTGCTGAAGGTCCTCCTTTATTAAAGGGAATGACCATCACAATCCTCCATTTTCGTGGCACAAAGCCTGTATTAAGGTTTTAAGACTATAGTTAAATAGTGACACCAGGGGTCCTGATAAGTCATATTTTAGATTGTTCAGGTGGTACCCCAGAATGTTATCAGGACCCAATGTGGCTGTGTTCATGGCTTTAGTGACTGCAGCAAATAAATGCTCCCTAATTATAGTTGGAGGGATTATGTCTGGAGGTATTGATTGGGGGATGGGTAAAATTGGAACTGAATTTGTCCACTAACAGGTTCACTATATCACAAGGCTCAGTGAATATGGCACCATTAACCATCACTTCAGCACATGGCTGCATGCTGTCCTTGAAGTTTCTGGTTTAACTGAAGAAAGCCTTACGGTTTTCTTTTACCTAGGAGGCTTCCTTAACCTCAAGGTTGGCTTTGTTTGACCTATTCAGCCATCTTAGTTGCCTTCTTAATTTGACTAGAGAGAGTTATCTTTAAGGGAATTAACCCATTTTGCCATAATTTGTTTCCATCTGTTGTATATCCTGTTTAATCCATGATGCCATCCCAGGGTGTTTGTTTCTGGGGTTAGCTCTGGACTTAGCTCTGGTACGTACACAGCAGCCTCTATGCAGCCACTGACATGGATATGCAAAATGTTCTTGGGGGTTGGAGGGGCACTAAATTTTGACAAACCATCACTTAATAAAAGGTGGTTTGCCATGGAATAGTTCCTGTTACTGGTTTTACTGTGATTACAGAACTGATTTTGATTTCAAAGGAGACAACTTTATGGTTGGACCTTATCAGGGAGGATGAAACATTGTGGGGGGGGTTCTCCCATATTTGTGAATACGAGGTCCAGTTTATTGGCGACACTAGCAGGAGTATTCACTACCTGGTCAAGGGTTTTGTAGTTACAAAGTCCAGAAACCTCTGGCCCTATAGGATTTGAGGCCATGTAAGATTCTCAATCTATACAGGAGTAATTAAAGTTTCCCAGGTAGGTAGAATGGCAAGTGTCTCCAGCAGGTCCAAGTATGCATTATGAGCTTCTTGGGACATGGAAGGTGACATATAGCTTGGATAGGTTATGGTATGGGATTTTGTGATTTGCACTTGGAGGAACTCCAGTGTGCCATCCTGTTTGAGCACCCTAGAAGTATGCTTGTTAGTGATATCGAGACATCACCACCTTTAGCCTTTGTCTGTGCAGCCGCTGGTCTAAAAATGTGGAAGGCACTGAAACACTGCACTGCACTCTGATGCTTTAAACCATGTCTTGGTAACTGCACAGATGTCTATATTCTCAAGTTTAAGGAGGGCTTGGAGGGAATGTATTTTTTAGACTACTGGTACTGAGCCTTGAGGTTTAGTTGAGTTGATTTTGCTATGTTGGTAGGTTTGTCAATTTAGCATTTCCTAAAAAAAAAAAAAAGGGCACTTTTCGGGGTGTGGATAAACTTTAGCCAGTATTAGAAAACCTGGGGAGGACAAGGCAACAAAATATGTCAACTACATCCTCCCAAGTTGACAAATATTGGATCTCCTTAGAATGACACCAGAAAGACAACCAACTGTTGAAATCAATCTTTTGCTTATACTGTGGCATTATCCTCAGTGATGGTAATGTGCTGCTCAATCGTAGGCTCAAAATGGTTTGAGGCACAGTCTGAGAGCTCCATAATGTCTCTCTCTATATAATCCTGAGAGAGATGTCTCAGGTCATTTACACCTACATGGATTATGATGGAATCATACTTGTACCTGTGGTGCAATGAATTGAATGGATGTGTGATTTGGCTGAGCCTGCCTTCAGATAAGCAACTAACCATTATCGTTCTTGTTCAGACTGGTTAGGGTGGCATCAATGTGTCTTGCAATGGAGTCCCCTATAAAGAGAGCTCTGGGAAGTGTGTTTGCCTGCCTTAGGGGACACAGTATTTAAGACTCCATTGAGAGTGACTAATTTTGTGAAATTAGGTGTTTTTTCTGAGTGCCCTTAGGCTTGATAAGGCATACCTTAGCCAACGGGCAGTACACGCAATCCTCTTAAATAACAAAGATCACCTATAAGTGCATCAGAGTATATTGGTTTGTGTGTGTTGTGGGTGCTGTGTGTGTGGTTTCAACAACCTCATGTGTGCTTGTATGCAAGAGCTTGGCTTCCAGTGTCACTGTGTAAACAGACGTCTCCCATACTGTGTCTTCCTCTTTATGGATTAAGTGGTTGTTGGTAAATATGACACTATTGCTACATTGTCTAAAGATGCCCATATCCACTAAGCTGACTACAGAGAAATTAGGAGATTGCATATCTATGTTGTCCAGTCCTTTGACTGAACTAAAAGGGGGTGGTGTATTGGGGTTAGAAGTTTATTAAGGGTACTTTGTTGGTGCAGACTAATAATGGTGCTTTATTGGCGCAGATTTGCAACACTAAACTCTACTAAATCTATAGATATTACTATTTGATGCCCAATTAGGTGCTCTAAGCTTGCCAGTGCACAAGGTTTTCATTGCTTTACTGGGTACAGTGTTATGAACCATTCTATATGGAAAATTTACTTTCTAGATGTTTGCTACTGTACAGGACACTGTTAACCACCACTGTGTTGTAAGCACCTCTATGCAAATGAGCCAAATTTATAACAGCACAGGAAAAAAAATAGAAAACTAACTCATGAGCCCTTTAACCACTAAAACAATTAGATTATGAGCCCTTTTGTGCGATTCCCAACTCAGACAGACCAAACACTTCCTGCCACAAGATGAATAAATCAGTCCTAAAGTAAAAACACGATAGAACAGACTCTCAAGTGCAATGATACCACAGACCAATTAAACAATCAGCTGACATCCCTTGCGGAAAAATTTCACAGTCTTACAACAGTATGGAAAGGAAAATCTTTTTTTTTTAAAAAAATACAGTAACACGCACAAATTAAAGTAGGAAACAATAGCAAAAATTCAAAATAACTTAAGCAAGTGTGATTTAACAATCAGAATTTGCACAGCTTTTCCAGGATGGCACCGGATACAAGTAAAACACTTCTGGAACACAGGCTAGGATGCCAAGCTTTGTTGAGCTCTGGGAAAATGAGCAAAGGACAGTAAGTAGTGAAGGAGATTAACTTTAGTGCAACACTGACTTTCTGGGTGGGCACTCAGTATCATGATCTATGGAAAACAATGGGTAGGAAGAGTACTTAAGGATCTTGTAAAACAGACAATAGCAATGAAAAAGGAAGGGGACTATAATCAGATTATCATAAAGGATGGAAGCCAGAGACACAGCCTTATAAAACCCACAACTGGAAAAAGATGGGAGGACTGGGAATAAAATCAAGGAAGAAATAGGCTAGCTAGAGAGGGTTCCAATCAAATAAAGTCAATACTGGAGCTCCTTCAGAAACTTCAGCTTAATATCTCAGTGAGGGTGTGGCAGACACAAACAACATGGGGACAGAAAGGCAGTGGGATACTTCGCCGAGCTACAGGTCAATGTAGGACAAGCCACGATGCTTCGCTAGGAATGGCTTGCACCTATCACCCCTGGGCTTTCGGATATTGGCAAAGGCTCTTGCTACCCCCATAGTGCCTTTTTTAGGCAAGGCTCAAAAGACAAACCCACCTCCATAGATATCACAAGGGATAAGAAACTAAGAGTAGTGCTACTCAACGCCAGAAGTCTAAACCTCAAGATGCATGCACTCGAAACTCTCCTTAGCATGGAGAACATTGATATCTGTGCAGTAACAGAAACCTGGTTCAAGGCTCCCGAGAGCACCCCAGCACTACCAGGTTATACCTCATACCATGCTTTTTGGCCCCAAAACTTGGACCGAACCACAAAAGGAGGGGAGTATCAATATTCGTCAAAGATACCCACACCTCCAGGTTGGTGGCACAGCACGAAGCATCAGAGACTATCCATGTGCAACTAACAGTGGGTAAAACTGCCTTCCAGTTTATAGCCTGCTACAGACCACCCTCCCAAACCCAGGAACTCCACTCAGCCTTCCTGAGAACACTGGAAAATATGAAGGTCTCTCCAAACACCATTATATTGGGTGATTTCAACTACCCAAACACAGACTGGGAGCATTGCTCTAGCTCCAACACCCTAGCCCAAAGGTTCCTAGAATTTATAAACTCAAATGCTATGGAACAACTTGTTACCACTCCCACAAGAGTGGAAAACATACTGGACCTGATCATCACCAACATGGGGACTCTATGCTCCAGAACAGAAGTGTATCCCTCACTGGTAAGATCAGACCATAAACTAATCTCACTGGATATTCACATCCCGACCCCACCCCCTGCCCAGAAAACCACAGTGAAAAACTTCTCTAAAGGAAATTTCACACTGCTCAAAACCGAGGTGGAATCCTTTAAAGCCCCCGGGCCTGTGGAAAATACGGCCCAGACCGCAGAATCCTTTATAAACGCATTCTATGAACACCTTCAGGAATGCATGGATCATGCAATCCCAAATAAAACCAAGATCCAGTCCTCCAAAGGCAGACGTCCTGTCTGGTGGACCCCAGCCATAAACAAACTATACAATAGAAGGAGGAAGCTACTACACGATAGAGCAAAATCCCCAAAAGGGAAGGCATCTCTGATCAGTATTAGCAAAAAACTAAGGGCACTCATAAAATCGTCTAAGGCCAGCTTTGAGAGAAAAATTGTACAGGACACTAAGGATAATCACAAGGCTTTCTTTAGTTATGTTAGGAACCTGGGTGGGAATTCCCAGATATGCTCAGAATTAGTCGAAAATGACAAAAAATACACCGAACCCACAGACATTGCCAACATCCTAGCTGACCGGTTCAGCGCAAACTCCCCCCCCCCCACCAAAAGGGCAAATATCTATCCCAGCAGAGTGCTGCCCCCCTGACATCTCAGATGCTCAGTTAAGAGCCGCCCTCTCCAAAGCAAAAAACACAGCATCAATGGGACCAGACGGTGTCCCGGGCTGCATCCTACATGAACTCCAAGAAGAGCTAAACCCAAACATAATACTGTTCAATCTCAGCCTTACTACAGGATATGTACCCAAAGAGTGGCGTACAGCAACGGTGGTCCCTCTCCACAAAGGTGGTGCCTCAACGGATCCTGGAAACTATCGCCCCATAAGCCTGACTAGCTTGGTCTGCAAAGCTATGGAAAGGATCATCATGGACCTTATAAATAAAGATATTGGGGACCTACAGACACTGGATCCTACCCAGTTCGGCTTTGTTAAGGGCAGATCCTGCCTCTCAAACCTGGTCTATTTCTTTGAAACAGTCACCAAGGCCATTGACGAGGGGAAGGTGGTCCACACAGCCTACCTGGACCTCGCAAAAGCCTTCGATACAATACTCCACTCGGGCATTATAGATAAGCTCACCAGCTTAAATATAAACCCCTATGTCACTAGATGGGTTGCAAACTGGCTCAAGGACAGAACCCACATGGTTAGAATTGCCGGAGCCATGTCAGACTCCAAACCAGTTACAAGTGGCGTCCCACAAGGCTCAGTCCTGGGACCTCTCGTTCGGTATATATTTCTCAGAGGTACAGGCCAACATGGAAGGACTGTGGCTGACCAAGTTCGCAGATGACTGCAAACTGGGCGCCATAATTGACTCTCCAGCCGACACAAGCATCCTCCAAAAGGGTCTCACAGAAACAGACAACTGGTGCCAGAGCCATGGCCTCAAGCTAAATGCCAAAAAGTGTATAGTCATCCCCTTTGGCAAAAACAAAGTGCCCACAAATTACCACATAAGTGGTAATCCATTAAGTACGGAAGAAGTAATTGGGGACCTAGGGACCCCAGTTGACAGCAATCTCTCATTTGACAACCACGTGGCCAAAGTGGTTAGAAAATCATTTTATATAGCCCACCTAATCATGAAGGGATTCACATCTAGATCAGGGGAGGTCATCGTGCCTCTTTATTCATCCCTCATCAGGCCCATAATTGAGTACAATGCCCCTTTTGGGATGTACCTTACCAGACACCTGCAGCAACTGGAAGGACCCCAAAAGTACCTCACCAAGAGGATCAAAGGCCTCAATCAGATGCCATATGCTGCCCAGTTAAAGAAACTCCAGCTCTACTCAGTGGCATACCGCCTGCTCAGAGGCGATCTGTGCCTGACATATAAGGCCATGTCCAACCCGGAATTAATGGACATGCTGCACCTCAGAAAATCCAAATCCCATCGAGCTACGCGATCAAGAGACTTGAACCTCAGCACTGAAATAAATAGAACATGCTGGAGGGACCGATTCATAACCCAGAGGTTCCCTTCACTCTAGAATAAAATCCCACTCCAGGTTAGGCAGAGTCCCTCAATGACTCTCTTCAAGAGGAATCTTGATGAGTGGATGGGGGATCGTAGGTTTACCCCGGGTATCACTTCTGTGTCACAGTTAGACAGAGGTACAGTATACTAACCTCGAAAAAGGGCATAGCAAAATTAATTTAAAATGGGTGGCGAAAGCCAAACACACTCTGGCTATGCTTATAAATGCCCTAGGGAGGATAGCCTAGTATGAACCTATGAACCTATAATGACCCCAGAAAATTTTGAATTTCAGAAATTTTAGCTTAATGCCTCAGTGGGGGATGGGGCAGACACAAAGAACATGGGAAAAGAAGGCACTAGAATGTAACTTTAAGCTGGTAAATGATAAGCAGAATATAAAACTGTAGGAGCAAAACTGAGTATCAACACTGTAAAAACAGTGAAGCACAAATTTTGGAGCAGAAAAAATATGCTATCGCTATTGAAATTCTACTTCAATTCAATGCACCAGACTGCAGAAATTTATCAGTAACAATGTTTATGGAAAAATGCGGTAATACATGACTAAATAAGACTCACATCTGGCAACAGTTTAAAATTCTGCCACAGCTGTGAATAAAACTACAAGACTAAGGCCCATCAAGGTTTAAAATACAAACGACTAGGTTTTACAAGTAATTCTGCTAGTGGGGATAGACGTTCAGTACAATGTAGAAAAAATGCAAATTAAGATACAAGACTAAGGCCCCAGAACGAACTAAAAAGTGCAAACAGATAACTTTTTTTCTTTAACACATGGGGAAAGAAAAGTACAAAGTATAACTATACAAAAAGTACAGTTTTGTACCTACCATAAATGTAGATGTCCGAACTGGATAGCATCTGCAGTCATAACAACTGAGTTGTCCTGTCGTCAGGCAGCCCTTCAGTCGTTCCAAAGTCCTGATGTCGCACTTCACCCGACGTCATCTCTGTTGGTATAAAGGCACCAGCCGACGCCATTTTCCTCAGTGTTTCTTGCCCCAGATGCCAGTTGCCCTCTTGAAGGCTAAAATTTGGATAAATGCCAATGTTTCCAAAAAGATAGAAGGTAAACACAAAAATAAGCATGTATGTACATATATACAAACAAATACACCATAAGAGACTCCCCCCACCAGCTAGCTATTAGGAGGGTAAACACCCTAGGAGTACCACAGAGGGAAGGAGTGACTGCAGATGCTATCCAGTTCGGACATCTACATTTATGGTAGGTACAAAACTGTACTATGTCCTTCATGGATGCATCTGCAGTCATAACAACTGGGTAGAATACCATAGCCAACTAGGGGAGGAGGAAACAAATAGATTATGGTGTGTTTAGGATCCCTTGCAGTACAGCAGTGGCAAACCCTGCTCGGGATCTGGAATATAAAGCAAATTATAATGCTTGGCAAATGTATGCACGGAGGTCCAAGTAGCCGCCTCAATAATGTCTTTGGTTGCCAAGAAGGCTGTGGTAGTGGCTGTTGCCCTTGTAGAATGAGGTCTTATGTTCTGTGGAATTGGTTTTCCATGGAAGGAGTAACAGAATCGTATGCAATTTCCTATCCATTTGGAGATTGTCTGTTTGGAAATAGCTTTTCCTTCCCTTCCTGTTGCATAGGCTACAAAAAGCTGGTCAGTTTTCTGCTACTTTTGTTCTGTCCAGGTAGTAGCGTAGCTGTCTATGTACATCCAAGGTATGCAGTATTCTTTCCCCTCTGTTTTGTGGGTTGGGAAAGAAGGTAGGTAGGTGGATTGCCTGGTTTAAAGTCACTCTGGATACCACCTTAGGCATAAATGTAGGATTAGTCCTCATGGACACTCTATCTTGGTGGAAGATTAGGAAGGGTTGTACTGCCATTAGGGCCTGAAGTTCAGAAACCCTCCTGGCTGAGGTTATTGCCAGTAGGAAAGCAGTTTTCCACGATAGATGCTGTAGGTCTGCTGTTGCTGCTGGTTCAAAAGGTGATAGTGTCAACTTTTCTAGCACAAAGTTCAAGTCCCAAGCTGGCAATGGTGGTTTCCTTGGAGGTTTTACATTTTTGATTCCTCTGAGGAACTGTCTGAGTAAAGGATGTGAAAAGACAGGTGGATCAAAGCTGTATTCTGCTGATATAGCTGATGCATGTATCTTGATGGAGGAGTAGGACAGGCCTGTATGTAGAAGTTCTGCCAAATACTCCAGAATGTTAGGCATATCTATGTTTGACACATCTTTTCCTCTTTCAGTACTCCAAATGACAAACCTTTTCCATTTTCCTGCATAGTTCCTTCTTGTTGAAGGTCTTCGGGCTTCAAGAATAATATCTTTAACCCTTTGGGAAAGTTCTGGATTAGGTGCTGCTATGTGATGTTCCATGCAGTCAGTTGCAACGTTTTTAGGTTTGGATGCATGATGCTGTAGTTGTTCTGAGTTAACATCAAAGGCATCAGGGGTATTGACCACATGTTGTTCCGAGACATGCTCCTCAGCAGTGGGTACCAGTGTTGTCTTGGTCAGTTTGGAGCTATCAGGGTTATCCTTGGACGTTCTTCCTTGATTTTTAGTAATACCTTGTGTATCAAGGGAAGAGGTGGGAATGCATATGCTGTTAGGCCTTTCCAGCTGAAGGAGAGCGAATCCACTTTCCATGCCAGTGGGTGGAACGTCCTTGTGCAGAATTCTTTGAGCTGGTGATTGAGAGGGGAAGCGAATAGATCTATCTGAGGCATTCCCCATTTCTTTGAGATGGTCTTGAAGATGTCCGGGTGTAGCATCCATTCGTGGGCATCCGATGTGGTTCTGCTTAATATGTCTGCTAGAGTATTCTCCTTTCCCGGTACAAATATTGCCTGTAACTGGATGTTGTAGCTGAGTGCCAGGTTCCACAGCTCCAAAGTCATTCTGCATAGGGGATATGAATGAGTGCCTCCCTGTTTGTTGATGTACCACATGACTGTGGTGTTGTCTGTGCTTATCATCAACTGGCCCTCTTTGAGAAATGGTCTGAACTTTTGGATTGCCAGTTTTACTGCCAGCATTTCTTTTAGGTTGATGTGCAGGTGAAGTTGATCCTGCGTCCACAGTCCCTGCACGCATTTGTCCAGCATGTGTGCCCCCCATCCTAGGTCTGAGGCGTCTGTTGTGATGGTCTGGTTTGCTTGACATCTGCGAAAGGGTAGTCCTGGGTTTGACTGGCATGCTTGAGCCCACCATAGGAACTCCTGTTTTAAGCATGGAATTAGTGGAATTTCTGTTTCTAGGCTGTGGCTGTGTTGGGACCATAAATTCTTTAGGTACCACTGTAGTTTTCTCATATGTAGTCTGGCAAGTGGGACCAAGATTATGCATGATGCCATGAAGCCCAAGGCCTGCAGTACTTTTCTTGCTGTTAACTTGTTCTGTTTTGTTAGAGACAAGAAGTAAAGAGGTAGTTCTTTTTGTTTTTCTGCAGTTAGGAATGCCATTTGTCTTACTGTGTCCAATTCCGCGCCTAAGAATGTCCTTGTTTGGGATGGTATCAGCCTTGACTTTTGTAAATTGACTGTGTATCCCAGTGCTTGTAGCAAGTAAATGACCCTTTGTAAATCTGTTGTCAGCTTGCTTTTGTTGTCCCCTTGTAGCAGGCAGTCGTCCAGGTATGGGTAAATTTGAATTCCCTGTAGTCTGCAGTTTACTGATGCCAGGCATTTTGTGAATACTCTAGATAAGCCAAAGGTCAATGCTGAGAATTGATAATGCTCTGATCCTGCAAGAAATCTGAGGTATCTTCTGCAGACTGGTCGAATGGGGACGTGCAGGTATGCCTCCTTGAGATCTAGAGTCACCAGCCAACACTCCTTGCCCAGCATGGGAAGAAGTTGCTGTAGGGTCAGCATTTTGAATTTTGGGACAATGATGTATGTATTTAAGGTGGACAGGTCGAGAATAGGTCTCCAACTTTTTTCCTTTCTTGGAACTAGGAATAGTCTGGAGTAGAATCCCTTTCCTTGTTCTGTTGTTGGCACTCTTTCCACAGCTCTCATGTTTGCTAATTGCATTATCTGTTGTAGAGCCTCTGTTTTTTGATTTGGAGGTAGGTTTGGCATTCCTCTTTTGACTGGTAAAGTGTGGAAGTGGAAGCGGTAACCTTGATCTATGGTTTGCAAAATCCACTTGTCTTTTGTGATATAGTGCCAGTTCTTCGAAAATAAGGTTAATTTGCCGCCTAATGGAGCTGCTATTTGTTCCCTGGTAGGCGGATTTAGAGTTAAGTCACTGTGGTTGTGTTGTTGTAGTGGCAGTGGTTGTGTCTGTGCCTCTGTTGTTACCTTGCCACTGTCGTCCTCGGTAGGCACCTCCTCTGGATTGGTTTCTGCCTCTGGAACGTCTATTCCTGCCCCTTTGGGATCTTGTAGAGTCAGGAAAGGACCAATTTTTGGCAGGCCAGTTCCTGCTAAACCTTGGGGGTTGAACCTGCAGGAAATCTTTAACCGTTTGAACAGATTTTGCCTTTTCTTCCATTTTCTTCATTACCTGCTGGGCAGGTGTACCAAACAAGCTGGTCTTATCCATAGGAGCATCTAATAACTTAGCTTTAACCTGATCCGGTAAGGCTTGTTCCTTTAGCCATGCATGTCTTCTTATCACTGTGCTAGTCATGGCTGATCTAAATGAAGCCTCCAGTGCATCATAGCCACATTTTAAGGGATGGTTACTAACCTGTTGTATGTTATTTACCATTTCTAATACATATTTCTTATCCATAGAGTCATCAGAGGATAGCTTTTTAGTTAACTGATCAAGCATAAACTCTTGGTATTGTATCATGTGAAACTGACAGTTTAAAGCTCTAGCTGAGAGAGTAGCTGAAGTGTAGACGTTTTTGCCCCATCTGTCTAACGACCTGGCTTCCCTTTCAGAAGGAATAGGGTTTTTAGCTGTGGTCGAGGCTACTGCCCTAGGGCCCTGGGATATAGTTTCGGGGTCTGCAAGTGGGGCCTTGTAAATGTGGTGATGAGTGTCTGGTACCCTGTAAAATCTGTCTGGTTTGGCAGGGGCTGGAGGTAAAGAATCTGGTGCAGAGCAGACATCATTGAAGGCATCGTCCACCACAGAGAGGACAGGAGGTATAGCTAAGGGCCTGTGCTGTGGGAGGTGCAGAAAGGTCCTAAGTCTTTTTCTGGAGTCTGAGTAATCCTGCTGCTGCCATTGGAACTGCTCTCGCATGGCATGTAAGGTTTCCCCAAAGGAAAATTCTTCTGGTGGGGAAGCAGCTGGAATGGATTCTTCAGCATCTGAGTCTTCATAATTGGAGAAAGGAGCCTCTGGCTGGTCTGTTATGTCTGATTCATCGGCAGAATCATCAGAGGAGACAGGCTCGGGGGGCTCTGCCCTAGGTCTCTTCTCTGGGGGCTGAGAGGCCCTGTCTGGGTGAGACTGAGATCCCCTAATTAATGAAATTAAATCTTCTGCCAGAGTAAGCATTTGTGAACTAGAAGTGGGCCTGGTTGTAGGGGGTTTAACAGGCACTGTTTTAGTAGTTTTGGCTGCTTTAGCCCTGGCAAAGGCCTTAATGGACATGGCTGCTGGAGGCCTAGCAGCACCACATGCTGGGGTAGAGACATCCAAGGGAATGGTGTCTGATAAGTCAGTAGCAACCACCGTAGTGGATAAAATTTCTGAGGCCAATTCAAGAGAAGTAGCAGGAGCCTCAGTGGTAGTGATAGATTCAGCTGTACTTTGATCAGTTTTCTCGGTTTCTTTGCTTAACCATGGTTGTGTCGGTCTTTATCTTTGCGTTTTTAGCAGTTTGGGTAGTCGGAGGATCCGGCGGCATAATATCGCAAAATCAGAACCGAAAAACTGTTCAGCAAACTCCGACCGACGCCGGTTGAATGAAGCACAAGCCGAACAGGCTGCTACGTTGTGGGCTGGGCCTAAACAAGGCAGACAGTAAGAGTGGAAATCTTTATGAGGTATTTGTTTCCCACAAGTTAAACAATTATTAACTTTTTCTGACATCGGCTGAGGCAAGAAAGAGTCCCCAACGGGTACTTAGCTTTAGAAGTCTTAGTAGTATTCGGTAGAAGTAATCTCTGGATCCGACCGACCAACAGCTTCTGCTCAAGAAAGACTGGGGAAAATGGCGTCGGCTGATGCCTTTATACCCGAAGACCAACAGAGATGACGTCGGGTGAAGTGCGACATCAGCCGAGGCCGGACCCGGACTTTGGAATCCGGCCGACTGAAGGGCTGCCTGACGACAGGACAACCCAGTTGTTATGACTGCAGATGCATCCATGAAGGACATCACTACAAGTGCAACTTGAACATTTAAGCAGAATTGAAATAAAAGATTTGTTGTCTCCCTTTCCTTTTAATAAAAAGCATGTTACTCACATTTTATGGCTTTCCACGCTTCTTCACGTCTTGCATAAAAGACCCTGGGTGGGGTAGCTTTGAGCTGGACATAGAAGGCAAGCTAGAGGGGGATCCAATCAAATAAAGCCAATATTGGAGCTCTTTAACAAACTTTAGCTTAATAACAGGGGGTTGGACAGACACAAACAGGAGAACAGAAAGCCAATGGAATGCAACTTCTCTGAGGTCAATGAAAACCGGCAAGTTTCAATTTCAAAACAAGTGGAACAAGTCACATTCCTAGAAAAAGTATGATACGAGGACAGCAATTACAGACTAAAAGGCTAACAGAACAGACAAAAAAAGCCTGCCTATAGAAAATTAAAATTAAATGGTCAAACGGCTAAAGATAGAATGCTTAGGAATTGCTCTAAATAGTCAAAGAGAAGGACTTGATTCAGAAAGAGTTAATGTCACTGTAAACATGCCTAATGCCCACATCAAAAAATCTCTAAGTTGTTTCCCTAGGAACAGTGAACTTCTGCACAGATTTCTATGAAAAGCACAACATGACCAAGACACTACCAACTGTTGAAAGGTGACACACAAAATGAAGAAAGTCAGTTACAAAAATATATTAAGCAGTTAAAAAGACTCAACCTGTGAAATGGACGTAATCCAATAACCTTTCAAACACATCATTTTCCCTGCAAAATATCTGCTTTAGGTAAGGTTGTAAGAATAGGTAGTCAGAAAAGAACTAAATTGTTCTTAGTGCTGCAACTTGCACTCCAAGATAAACCAACCACAGTGGAAGTAATTTCACAGCCTATGATGTATGGAAAATTAAATTTAAAGGAGTAAATGAGACTCCACAGTTTGAGATAAAAAAAAAAAAAAAAGGTTGTCACTTTAGTTCTTCAGCTTAACATATCTTTTAGCCACTTCCCATCATACTTTTCCCAAGACTCCTAGAGAGAAAACTACAGCCTCCCACAGACTTCCCCCCATCTTTGGAATAGACTCCCTCTCCACGTCAAGCAGAGTACCTCTTTACCCTTTTTTAAGTGCAACCTGGAGAACTGGATGAGAAATAAAAAATACATCCCTGGGATTCCACCCATCCCCTGGACAGGGGAAACAGGTGCTGAATTTGAGGGAACGTGGGTGAAATTCTTGGCTAGGCTTATAAGGGCCTCCAGGCCAATAGTCTAGTATCATCCCATGAACTTACGTGCTGAGAGAGCATTTTCTGGCAGTTTTCAAGCTCAGTCTTCATATTAACTAGAAAAGTGATTAGTTTTATTGCACTTCTAGTACTTTGGTGTTTTCAGTACATTTATTGCCTATTTCATCAGATTTTATAACTGCTTCACTGTTTATGACTAATCTACCTGCACTCCCTTTTAGTTAGTGTTTTTACTGTTGTTTTGCACCTTTTTACCACTTTTTTTTCATTTTATTTACTTTTCAAGAGAAATCTTGATGAGTGGATGATGGGAAATCGTAAATTTACTCCTGGGATCACTTCTATGGCCCTGCTGGACAGAGGCTCGGGAATCTAGTTAAAAGTGTGGCGAAAGCCAACACATTCTGGCTAGGCTTATAAATGCCCTAGGGCAGATAGCCTAGTACCTACCTACTACTTATACTGCATGTTCACAGGATCATAGGAAGTTACCAGGCTATTGGCCCTGAGGCCCTTATAAGCCTAGCCAAGAATTTAGCCCATGTTTAGACAAATCAGCACCCGATACCCCTGTGCAGCAGGGACACAGGTGGAATCCCAGGGATGTATTTTGTGTTTCTCATCCAGTTATCCAGGTTGCACTTAAAAAGGGGTAAAGGGGTACTCTGTTTGACATGAAGAGGGAGTCTATTCCACAGATGGGGGAAGTCTCTGGGAGACAAATCTGTCCTGCCAACAAGTCCTATTAATGTCACAGACCAGGTTGAGGCCATGCGTGCGGGTTACTCGAATAAAGCTTGACTTGCAGATATGTAGCAGTCCCATCAAGGTACGGGCCAACACCGCCTTGTATGCCATACACAGGTCATCTCTGAGGAGTTTGCATGAAATGAAGTACAAGGATAGGGCTTTTAGCCTATCTGTGTATGGCAGATTTTTGCGGCCCTGGATTCTCCTGGTGAGGAACCTCTGGGGTTTCTCCAGTTGCTGCATGTGCTTTGTGAGGTACATGCCGAATAGGGTGTTGTACTCAATAACGGATCTTATAAGGGAAGAATACAGAGATGTTATGACCTTCTTGTCCCTGGATGACATACCCTTACTTATGAGGTGGACCATGTAGAAAGTTTTCCATACAATGGAAGAAACATGGTGGTCAAAGGTCAGGTTGCTCTCAACCTGGGTTCACAAATCCCACACGAATGACTGTGTGCTTAGGACATTGTTATTGTGATAATTTGTGGGGATATCACTCTCCCCAAAGGGGATGATGATGCATTTTTTTGGTATTCAGCTTGAGGCCATGTTTCTGGCACCAGTCATTTGTTTGGCTGAGACCCTCTTGGATTGTCCACATCACCAGGGGAATTTATGACAATGCCCAGCTTGCCATCCAGTCCTCTGAAAACTTGGTCAGCCATAGCCCACTGGTTTTGGCCTGCACCTCAGGAAAGTATATCCCAAATAACAGATGCCCCAACACCGAACCCTGGGGTATGCCACTCATTTCAGGTCTACTGCTTGAGGTGGCTTCCTCTATTTTGACTAGGTAGGTTCTATCAGTGAGCCAGTTAGCTACCCATCTGGTAACAAAAAAATTGATGCCTAGTTGAGACAGTTTCTCTATTTTGCCTGAGTGGGGAATATTGTCGAAGGCTTTGGCCAGGTCAAGGTAAGCGCTGTGCGCCATCTTCCCCATGTCCATGGCTTTGGTGACTGCGTCAAAGAAGTTGACCAGATTTAACAGACATGACCTCCCCTGAATGAAGCCAAACTGTGTGGGATCAAGTGTTTGGAGGTTGCCAATGTCCTTGTTAATGAGGACCATGATAATCTGTTCCATGGTCTTGCAGATCAGGCTAGTTAGGCTTATGGGTCTATAATTTCCCAGATCAGTGGACGCTCCACCTTTGTGCAAAGGGATGACAATGGCTTTACTCCACTCAGCTGGGACCAAGCCGGTACTCAGCCTTTGGTTGAATAGGGTGCCTAACAGTGCTGGAAGTTCCTGCCTGAGTTCATGTGGGATGCAGCCTGGGATGTTATCAGGTCCCATGTAGGCTGTATTGTTTGCCTTTGAGAGAGCAGTGATGACCTGTTTCTTAGATATAAGGAGAAGGGGGGGGGGAGTACTGGGAATGTCCTGATTTACTGATAGGGGGGACAGAGGGGTGAAGTTTTCATTGAATCTGTCAGCCATCAAGTTTGCTATACCTATGGCATTTATATATGTGGTGTCCTTGACCACCAGTTCTGAACAGATATAGGTGCTTCCTTTTGTATTTGTGGACATATGTGAAGAAGGCCTTATGACTGTCTCTAGCAGATGTGGCCAAATTGGACTCAAAGTTTGCTTTGAAGGATTTCACTAGTGCTCTTATTTGCTTGTTCAGGCTAAGGAGAGATTGCTTCCAATTGGGCGCCTGCTCCTTTTTGGCCCTGGACAGCAACTTTTTCCTTTTGTTATAGAGTTTATTTATTGCAGATGTCCAGCAGACAGGTTTACTCGACTGGAGGAGGATGATTTAATCCTATTGGGTATTCCTGATTCCATGCATCTATATAAATGTTCTTATAATGGTTTGCTATAGTTTTGGATACTGGTGCCAGTTCCTAGAGGGGGGAAGGGGCTGTGAAGCTGTTTATACTATCCCTCAGGAAGCTGTAATCAACTATGGAGAAGTTTTTTTGTTGACCCTAGTTAAAGGGGGGGGGGGTCGAGGGAGATGGTGACTTCGAAAGTAACTTCTTTATGGTCTGATCTTACCTGGGAGGATGACACTGCAGGATGTTGAAGTGGTTACTCATGTTGGTTAATACCAAGTCCAAGATATTATCACCTCTTGTGGGGATATCAAATAGCTGTTCCAAAGCATTTGCACTGAAAAAATTGAGGAATCTCTGGGCATTTGCATTGTGGCATGAGCAGTTCTTCCAGTCTATGTTTGGATAGTTGAAGTCACCCAGGATCAGGGTAAAGGGTTGAATCTTGATAGATTGGATGAGGTCCAGATAGGCGGACTGGGCAACTTGAGTCAGATTTGGGGACCGGTAGCTAGCTATGATTTCTATAGAGGTCTTGTCAATGGTTAACTGCACCTAGAGTGAACAGCCTGAAGGTGTGCATGTCTTTAATATATACTGAAACTCCACCTCCTTTGGCTTTACTGCCCACAGTTTGGGGTCTGAATGTATGACAGGATGAGTATAACCAGGTAAGGCTGGTGTGCTCTCCGCAGCTTTGAACCAGGTTTCTGTGACTGTGCATATGTCAGCATTTTCCAGTGTTAAGAATGCTTGCAATGAGTACAGTTTCATGTTTAGACTCCTAGCGTTTAGCAGCATGACCTTTAATTTGTGTTTTGTTGAAATTTTTGTGTTGGTAGTTTTAACCTCATCACTTTTCCTAAAAAAGGCACTATGGGGTATGCAAGAGCCTTTGCCAGAAGCCTGAAGCCCAAGTGAGACAGATGCACGCCATCTCTGGCAAAGCATCATGGTCTGTCAACTATATCTTCCCAGGCTGTCAGGTGCTGGATCCTGTTGGAATGACACCAGACACTAAGCCAATTGTTAAAGCCAATCATTTTCTGTTTGTATTGAGGTACTGAGGCATCATTCTGGGTGACAGCAGAATGCTGCTTAAGGCTAGGGACATACCCCGCCTGTAACTCATATTCAGCAAGTTCAATCATGTCTCTGTTCATGTAGTCCAGGGAGATGAGTCTCAAGTCATTCATGTCAACATGGACTATGACAGAGTCGTAACAGTACCTGTTGAGAGACTTGAGTGCGTATTTGATATGGCAGTTTCTGGCCCCTGAACAACAACTAACTGTGACTTTCTCCTTATCCAGCCTGGTGAGAGGCACATCTGTGTGTCTCACAATGGAGTCTCCTCTAGGATTAATATGTTGAGTTTACAGTTAAGCCTTAGTGGCTGAGACACCTATGTGTGGGTATGTGGTGAGGAGCATTGTGGAGATCACGTGTGTTTTTGCCTTGGAGGTCTCCTTTGTTTGGATATGTTTTTGTTGAGGACCTCTACATATGTGGGTGTCTGCTGTGTAGGTGTGGGTGATGTCTGAGGTGTAGTGATTGTGTTGACAACCTTCTCAGTGCCAGATAGACTGGCTTGTGAGGGAGACAGCACAGGTTCTAGGTTCTTAATGTAATTCCATCTCTTGCAAATTGTGTTCCTAGGTAGTAGTAATAGATGGTTGTCTTTGTACATGAAGCAGTTGCTACACTGTCTCAGGATGCCCATATCAACCAGACTGGCAGGAGAAGCTGTAGGAAACTGTCCATCCACATTTGTCAAAATCTGAAGGAAAAAGGCCAGGGAGAGCTAAGGGGTAGGCCTAAAGCCCAAGTGCTTAAATCAAAACTAAGAGGCTTAGAAGAACACTTACAAATTAAACAGGCTATAAGCAAGCCATAATAAATGCAACAGAAAAGATGCAATTGAACACTTTAGAGAACAAGCAGCAGCAAGTAGCAGAAAAAGCAAGATGAAGTAATAAGAGTAGGGTCAGGAAACACAAATACAGTAAAAACAGCTGAATAAAGTGTGTTTTTTTTTTCTTGTTTGTTTGTTAGTAAAGTGGAAAGGGAGAGAGGAGGAACAGAAGTTAATTCAAGGTTAAGGAACTAAGGGGTTTAGCTTTCCCAAATGATCTCTGTATTAGGTAGAATGAGCTAATGAGATGGGACTAGGAGGAATGTCCCAGATCAGATTTACAGTAGGGACGGGCAACAGCAAAAGCCACCAATTTTAAGAACACAGCAGCAGTTGGGTAGGAGAAAAACAAAAATTCAACCAGAGGTCAGCAAATATATAAATGCAGACACAGAAAATTAAATAATTAAGTCAAGCAAATAAATAAAAACAGTGCAGTACTATTAAGCAAATAAATAAAACCAGTGCAGTACTGATAAACACTGAACAGTTAAAGTGTAAAAATATACTTATGACCACTCTGTAATTCCAGATTGTTTAAGAAGCACTTTCAGTCAAGCACAATGGAGCTTCTAGCAAGATAAGCAAAAATTCACACAAAGTTAATATTTTATACCAGCAAGAAAAAAGACCATTCCAAAGCCACACCTTGAGGCAATCAGATAACACAGAAGCTGTCTGACCAGTTTTTCCACTCTGGAATGAGTTCACCACAAACTTCCTCCTGCCCTAGAAAGTTGTAATAGAGACCATATGTGGAACCAGCTGTAGACCCCTAGCTACTTGTGCATTTTAAAAAAAATCCTCCATTTTGTTACAAGTGCTTTCCCTTGATAATTTGTTAAGAGTGCCTCTCCATACTGCTAATAAAAATGTTTTTTGTCTAGCACACGCTTGCATTTACTTTTTACTTTTAAAGTACAGTTACATTTTTTTAATCAGGGTATAAAAGTTGGTGAGTGAAGTACTGGTTTATTCACTGTCAGGAAGTAATTTACTGCTGTTCATGATGAACAGACATTACTGGCTGAAGTTTTAGCGGTGTTCCTATTGGTTCTTTTACTTTAGCTCCTCAGCTAAATATTGCTGGTTGGAGCTCCACAGTGTCACACAACACTGTATTCGACAGAAGCAAGCTCTTTCATTTTCAGTCTCTCTCAAACCACAGCCAACTCCTCCTTACAGTTAAACTTGTTTTAACTGCAGTGTTTAGCAGTGGAACATAGATGGCACATTTGAAGTCAATTAGAATGCCCAGTACAGTCTAAGCTACTTACTTCATCTACTGTTTTTATTTTATCAAATACTTAATCCAGAAACCAGAGCACTTGCTTATTCTCTCATTGTTCTCTGATGGACCTCACACACTTGGTCAAAATGGAAGGTATTCCGCTCAGTTCACTTTCTGCTGCCAGCCTCATAGAACTTGGTATATTCAGGCAATGTAAAATTTGCCTGATACTCACAGATAATGATATTCTATTTAAGTTTTCATCATCTACTTGTAAGAGATACAAGAAATTAGCCACATTTGAGGGCATACTCTCACAAACTAAGACATCCTGTGGGCATTATTCAATTACTACACACACACACACACACACACACACACACACACACACACACACACACACACACACACACACACACACACTCTAAATTATCCTACATTGAGCACTAAAAAAACACTGGCCAATTTTCAATGGCATAGTAGGTGCAAGGTCTGGCATATGATAACCACTGCACCACAGATTGGTGAGAACACTGCAGTGTGTTACCAGGAACAGCATCTCCTAGACCAATGACATCCAAGCATTTATCAAACTCAAGTAGAAATGTAATACTGATTGGTGACTCCATAATGAGACACAGATTCTACACTCAAAACTGGGCAAAAGAAGCATGACATCTCAAAAAAGATCAGTTGGCATAATAGTTACGGTCTTCGCCTCCCATGCACAATGTACAAGGTTTCATTCTGACCTCTAGTCAATGTTGGTTTGGAGTCTGCATGTTCTCCCTGTGTCTCTGCAGGGTTTCTTCCACCTTTGAAAAACGTGCTGAGTGCTTCCATCTATAAACTCACCAAAGAATGTGGCAGCAGCACAAAGTCTATATGGTGTCCTATTAGCAGGGAAGAGTTGCACAAGCCAACCATCTGGGTATCTACTGTGTGTGCAGTATTCTCAAGATTGGAGAAAATGCATCACAGACTGTGCACCACAGCAAGGCTAGCCACTCAACGATGGAAAATATGGCTCAAGGTGATTTGTTCATGTTGACTAATGTCTCCAAATGGGCATGGATAATTACTAGTGAAAAGTGGGTTGAGGATCCAACCTACTCCAACATACACCAGGGGCCCATGCTAAAGGTGGAAAGGGTGCAAGTGCCTCTATTGGCCAGTGTGTCCTCCAAAAAGCCCAACTGCCCTGGGTCAATAAGCTACTGGCTGTCTGGTGTCCAGTTGGCCAGCTTGGGTTGCTTGAGGGAAAGCTGGATGTAAAACCATTCAACCTGAGAAACATGAAGAATTGCTACTGAATGTAGGTTCACTGACAGGATGGAACTTGGAAGTCATTAACATGGTGGTGAGGAGGAGGCTGAACATCCTACATATTCAGAATGGAAGAGCAATTCCGCAAAGCCATTTGGCTTGGGATCCAGAGTCTGCTACTCACGAGGAGGGAAAGCTACAAACGGTTTGGGAATTGTGGTGAGGGTGAGGCTTAAGAAGACAGTGATGGATGTCATCAGAATTACTGACAGACCCATAGCAATTAGATTCCAGTATAATGATTGAGCAGTGCTCATAATCTCAGCCTACGCCCCACATCAGGGTTGTGACAGGGAAGAAGAGAGTTCATTCAGACAACAGTTGCAGGACCTACTAGACAAAGCAGGACAACATGTATTGGTGTTGATATCATGGGTGACATAAATGCACATATTCGGACATACAGAATATGATATGAAGACTGCCTGGGTTCACGTGTGGGGCAAGAGGAATAAAGGAGAGGTTATTCTAGATTTCTGTCTAGAAAATGGTTTGATGGTAGCCAACACATGGTTCAGACAGACAGTCACAAGATTACATACAAAAGTGGCCTACATGCAACCTAGGTAGACTTCCTCCTAGTAAGTAAAGGGCAATAGGGTAGAATCAGTGAATGCAAAGTTATCCCCAGTGAAACAATCAGCCTGCAGCATAAACCACTGGTTGCCATAATGAGCTGCCAGCAGTGGTCAGAGAAGGCTCTAAGGTCAAAGGAGACCAAGCTAAAGACCTAAAAGTTGACTGAATAAAAAGCACAACTGTTCCAAGGAATTACTCAGGACTCTAGCACTTCAAGAGGAGGAGTGAATAGGTGGAACTGTAGAAAAATGGTAGCACCTCTAAACAGCATGTCTGAGGACTACAGAACAGGGATTTGGCTGAGCCAGGTATGGAAATAAATTACACAAGGAAAGCTGGTGGTGGAATGCAGAAGTCCAAGAAGTTATCAAAAGAAAGAAGAAAAGCAGGAAAAAGTGGGAGACAGAAATATGGACAAGGCTAGGAAGGAATACTGGCTGACTAACAAAGAGGCTAAGAAAGGAGTTACAATAGCAAAGAAAAAAGCATCAGAGGCACTCTATCAGCTTCTGGAAAGTGAGTTAGTAGACGGCACAAAGGAACTATCAAGTTGCAAGGCAAAGACAGAAAGATAAAGATAGTCAGACACCCTTCATAAAGGATGTCAGCAACAACCTTCTCACCAGTCCACAGGACATCAAAAGCAGTTGGAAGGAGTACTTCCAGCAGCTTCTGAATGAAGAAAGCTCCATAGAAGCTGTACTGCCCCACACACAACCTATGATGAGAGAACAGGAGGAGCCTCCCACAGTAGAAGAACAAACACCAAGGAAAATGCAGTCAGTGAAAGCAGCAGACTCAGATGAGATCACAGCTGGATGACATAGGAGAAAAATGGCTCTTCAGTGTACTAATAGCAGTGTGGAGAGAAAGGTGTACCCCAGATGACTGTAAAATAAGCATATTAGTGCCAGTGTTCAAGAACAAAGGGGACATTCACAACAGTGGGCAGTACAGAGGTATCAAAGCCCTTGCCACACTGCATTAAAGTTCTGGAAAGGGTGACTGATAAATAAATAGGCAAAGCAGTGGAAAGTAAGATGGGAGATCAGCAGTTCGGATTTAGATCAGGATGCAGCACGACTGACCCAATGTTTGCAATGAGACAGTTGAAAAGAAGCTAGAGATGAGGAAAGAGTCCTAGTGGGCATTCCTAGACTTGGAGAAAGCATATTACAAGGTCTCAAGAAAGCTGATTTGGGCAGTCCTGCAATGGTATGAAGTCCCAGAAACACGGGTAGCATTAGTGCAAGCTATGTACAAGGACCCAATGACTCAAGCATGAACAGTGCTTGATCTCACAGAGGGGTTTCCCAGTGGGTGTGCATCAGGGTTCAGCTCTGAGCCCACTGCTGTTCATACTAATGACGGACTATATTAGCAAATGGGTTGGAGGGGACATATCAACAAAGTTCCTGTATGCAGACAATGTGGTACTACAAGCAGACTCTAAGCAAGAACTTCAGCAAAGGAAAGGGGATTCAAATACAAAATCAAAGGTACAGGGGATAACACTGAGTACAGATAAGACGGTTGTACTGGCAGCAAATGGGGAAAATCAGAAAAAGCTGAAAACTGAAACAGAAGGGAAAATGGCAGAACAGGTTAACAGCTTCAAATATTGGAAAGGGGTGGTTGAGGAAAAGGGAAGTCTGAATAATCTAGAATCAGAGGGGCTGCAGCCAACTGACACAGAGTGCCAGGTATAGTGTATGGCAGAAGAATGCCAAAGAAGCTGAAAAGTATGGTGTACAGAACAACTGTGTGACCAGTACTACTGTATGGTACAGAAACCAAACAAGTAAAGGCAGAGCAGTTGAGGAAGCTTGAGGTGATGGAGATGAACTGCCTGAGACAAGTGAGTGGACGCACGCTATAGGACAGATGAAGAAATGAGGACATAAGAGTAGAAGTAAAAGTAGCTCCAACTACAGAAAAGGTCAAAAAGAACAGAATGCGGTGGTTTCAAAAAGTGCTGTGACATCACTTCAATCCATTTGAGCTACAACCAGCTGAGGCAGATGTCACCATGGTTCAACATTTCATCCGAAGGATGGATATGTTATATTAACCACTTGTAAACCAGCCAGCATGTAACCATTTCCCAAGTGTAGACTACTGGCTATCAAGTATGTTAATGAGCATTCCTATAACAGACCATGTTCATTTACTTAAGGTATGTTTACCAGGATAGTACAACTAGTTACAGTCCATTTTCAGTGAAAGTCTGGTGAAAAAAATCCACTACAGAAATGAACAATCTCAGGGAAACCGAATAAGTTAAACAGAAAATTGCAAGACTAACAAAGTTCACATCAAATTACAAGGCTTTAAGATAGGGTTGTGTACAATTGAAAACAGAACATGAAAAACATATTTGGGAGAGCAGACATCAGGACAGCAAAGGTATACATTTTTACATTCTGTTTTTAGTCAGTTTATTCCTATACTTTGGCAAGTATGTTATACAGTAAAGTTCAGGAGTTTTACATTTAATAGACTCGCAAGCAAACAGAGTTGCAAAATTTGTGAGAAGTATATGTATTAGTTTTAGGAAAAGTAGGATAGTTGGAAAAAAATGAACACCTACAGGACAGGGAATAGAAGTGTAAGAACAGCAATGGAAAAATATAACAGACAATAAGGTTATCTGGGGTGCATGAAAAGCAAATAAATCACAGAACATTTCCACTGGCGTGGATTTTGAAAACTACCTCTGGTTTAACTGTCACCCTTTTCAATGACACTTAAAATAAATTACCATTATTCCTAAAATAAATTAATTTCACTACCAAAGTTGGAAGACTAGCTTGCTTCTCCTTTCCTACCTGTGGCGAGACTGTAGGTCATTTATCTCCACATTAATAAATGGAACAAAAGGACGACTGCAGAAAGGACAGATGGTGTTGAGATTAGAGTCATCGGATGACCATCCTGCCATGATCTCTTCATCATAAATGAGGAATTTACAGTTCTGGCACATTGAGCAGCTTGACAGCAAAACCTGAAGTTTAAAAAAAATATAATTACCACAATTTCAGTGTCAGATTCAAAAAAACAGTTGTGCAAGGAGACTCAACACAGCAGATGATGGAATAACACAACCAGAGCTGCAGGTACTACACAAATGTATGGTTGTAACAAAGGCTGGATGTCAGTCATTCCACTTAACGTCTTTAGCAGTTGAACGCCCTTACTGGCATGTATAAATGCAAACTTGAGCCATAGCTATTAAACCTAAATCATGGCTACATATTTAAAACAAACAGAAATTGTGTGAAACCTGTGTTGCAGATGTACAAAATAGCTGCAATTCCAACTACAAAGCTAAGGGGGCAATAAAGAAAAATGTCAAAACACTAGATACAATTTTAGAAAATAACTGGAACCCAAGAGGTCTATAAGTGGTATAGAGCCAACTATGTACGAGTTCCACTTGACTCCACAACATGAGGAAGAGAGAGAGAAAAAAAGTCTGTTCTGAATGTTCTAGATGTAGGGATAACACAAACATTAGGGACACTATTATGAAATGGGCAGCAAGGTAGCTCAATATTAAGACTTTTGCCTCACTACCCCAGGGTCCTTGTGTTAAATCCTGATTTCCAGTCACTGAGAGCACCACAACACTAAATGTTTTATAATATTGACACTGCTCAAGGAAATCATAATATGAATGGGAATTAGCAGAAGGTAGATCTCTGTATCATGGCTTGATTGTTCTTCGAGCAGTTAGGTATCTTTAGTATTGCACTGCTGCACTCCTATTCCAAGGTCATTATGGGGAACCCAGCTACAAAAGAGTGCAGCTCACACGTCACTTCTCTTTGTGCTGCCTACAAAGAGGCAGAGAGAATGAACACCAGAAAAGCTCTTAGGAAGTCTGAAGGAGTCTTTAAACGTAGAGCAAAACAATCAAACATGCTTCTTACCATAACGTTCCATGTGAATTGTTCATCTCGCCTTTGTTCTTACACACACGGGGTTCAGAGCCGATCCTCGGCTCTGAGTCAGCCACATCACCAGCTTCGCATCTTCGAGAAAGCTCGAGGCACAGTGCTATCCCATGATCCTCCGGTGTCAACCCTCAGATCTAGTTTGCTAACACTCGAAGAATCCTACTAGTTTCTGCGCCCTAGCTCACAGGAAAGCTACTACACTGTCTAATACTTTATCATAAAGTAGAGGAGAAAAGCTGCCATACCTGAAGTACAGTAGGAAGCTCAAGAACACCCACATGTAAAGAAGACCGAACTGAGCTCAAGACATGCCCGTTCTCCTAGGCCACAGGATGGGGGATGGAGGGGGGGAATGTAAGAACAAAGGCGAGATGAACAATTCACATGGAATGTTATGGTAAGAACATAACTTCTTTATGTGAAATTGTTCGATCTCACAGTTTGTTCTTACACATGGGTAGCGTCCCTAGCTCCTTTATCCTGGGTGGCTCAAGGGAGAACATACCTGAGAACAGTGGAACCAAACGTAGCCCTGTCTCTGGAGTTTTTATCTAATTTGTAGTGGGCAATAAAGGTATGTGGTTTCGCCCAGGTTGCCGCCGCACAAATGGTATCTAATGGTAAGCGAGCGGCATGGGCCAAGGAAGTAGCAACTGCCCTCGTAGAATGAGCTCTAGGATTAAAGGGGAGCTGTTGTTTTGATTCTGCATATACGAAATTTATACAATCTGATAGCCATTTGGATAAAGTAACTTTCGCTATCGCTTGTCCCTTTTTTTGGTCAGCATAAGATACAAATAGTTGGTCTGATTTTCTGTATTCCTTAGTCCTGTCTAAGTAAAATCTTAGCCGCCTGTGGACATCCAACTTGTGCAGCATGTATTCCAGCTTATTAGAGTGATTTTTAAAGAAGGTGGGTAGTTCAATGGACTGATTAATGTTTTGAACTGAACAAATCTTTGGAAGGAAGGATGGGTTGGTACGCAATGTAACTCTGTCTGGGTGAAAAATCATGTATGGGGGCCGGACAGACAAAGCTTGCAACTCCGAAACTCTCCGAGCGGAAGTGATGGCAACCACAAAGAGCGTCTTCTATGATAAAAATTTGAGAAGAGTTGTGGCGGCTGGTTCGAATGGGGGCAGCATGAGCCATGATAACATCAGGTTAAGATTCCACGGGGCGACTGGATCACGAAAAGGAGGACATAGGTGAAAGGTACCTTTCATAAAGGCTTTGCAAAGTCTTTGGGACATGAGAGAATTATCTCCTAGACCAATATGAAAATTGGATATAGCCGCCAGCTCTACTCTTATCATGGAAGTGGAAGCTCCTTCCTGAAAGAGTGTGGAAAGAAACTCTAATATCTTGTGTACTGGAGCCCATGATGAATCTATACCCTGTTGTGAGGCCCAGTATGCAAAACACTTCCATTTGCTATTGTATAACTTCCTCGTGGATGGCTTATGGGAAGATACAATGATCTGCTGAACTGCAGGGGACAGCAAGTTTGACCTGGCTAAGATGGGAAGCGGAGCAGCCAAGCTGTCAGTTTGAGGGACTTGAGAGATGTGTGGGGAACTCCCGACGAGTGCGTCAACAGGTCTGGCACTGGGTCCAGAATCCATGGTTCGTCCACCTGATGAGTTTGAAGAAAGGGAAAGCAGATTTGTCGAGGTCAGAATGGGGCTATCAAAATTATGGTCCTTTCCAGACGTTTGGCTTTCTGTAAGAATTTGGGGATTAACGGGATAGGAAGAAAAGCGTAAAGGCCAATCGTGTACCAGTGCGTCCCTGGGGGTGCCCCCCGGAGGGGATAGTAGGGCAATGTAGCTTTTGCATTTGGCATTCAATGGGGGATGAAATAGGTCGCAGCAAGGCTGGCCCAATTTGCGGAAAATCATTTCTGCTACATGAAGTTTGAGGGACCACTCGTGGGGCAACAGGATGGCTCTGCTCAACCTGTCCGCAATCACGTTGGATGTCCCCGGGATGTGCGTTGCTATCAGAAAGTGTCCGGTGGACACAGCCCATTGCCAAATCCTGAGGGCCTCTCTGCACAATGGATAGGACCTGGTTCTCCCTTGTTTGTTTATGTACCAGACTACTGACATGTTGTCTGTCTGAACTGTCACCGTTCCCAGAGGCAAGGACTTGTGAAAATGCTGCAACGCTAGAAACACTGCCCTCAGCTCTAGGACATTGATATGCAGTTGTATTCCAAAATGGACCATTGACCTTGGACTGTTCTTCCCTGAAAAAGCCCCCTCCCCCTATCAGGGAAGCGTCCGTGGTCACAGTCGCTGTAGGACTGGGTAATACGAACGGTCGGCCTGTTATTAGATCCTGATTGTGCATCCACCAAAGGAGGTCTCGTTTGCAAGAGTCTGTGATTAGGATTTGGTGAGACAGTGGGAGCTGTAGGTACGACCACTGGGTGAAGAGCATTCACTGAAGAATCGTCATATGCATTCTGCCTAGGGGAACTACAATAAGGGCGACTGCCATCATTCCTAGGACTCGTAGGATTTGTCGTGCAGGGACTTTCCTGCTCTGAAGAAGGATAGTAATTTGAGTTCTGAGGGCTGATACCCTTAATGGGAGGAGATTGACTCGAGCCAGGGTAGTGTCCAAATCTGCCCCTATAAATGAGATACGCTGTGAGGGTGATAGTGCAGACTTTCCAAAATTGATCGTTATGCCTAGAGAGGAGCAAAGGTTGATGGTGTAATCTCTGGCTTGCACAAGGCGATACTCGGTGGTGGCGGAGAGGAGCCAGTCGTCTAGGTAAGGAAACAAACTCGAGTTTTGATACCAACTGGGATGAAACTTCGATCAGTTTGGACAGAGCTGAGTTCTCCATTAGCTTTTGTACCACTCGGTCGACGTCGGAATCGGAAAGCGGCCTCGAAGAACGGGTCGAAGGGGCCAAAGCCGCCACCGAGCAAAGGATTGAAGACGGTGGTAACTCCGATACCGGCTCCAACACGGTAGTCTCGATCAGAGACAAGGACTCGACGCCCGACCCTGAGGCCTTTGGAGCCGGCGTCCGAATCTGGAAAGAGGTGCTCGGAGCAGAGGACTTAGGCTCCGACACTCTTGAAGACTTCGACCCCTTCGAAGACTTGGACACTTGTTCGGTCTTGTACAGAGCCTCTTGAAATTCGGGTTTAAGCAACCCTCTGTCAACCAACTTCCTGCGTCTTTCCAGCATGACCCACCCACTGAAGGAATGACATATGGAGCAGTCTTCCTGCAAGTGGAGAGGGCCAAGACAGTAGACGCAGGAGGAATGGTTATCAGTAATGGACATCTTTTGTCCACACTGACATCTCTTGAAGCCTGATTTGGCTTTCTCAGACATTTTAAACAGTAAAGTTATGAAAAAAATATATATATAAATCAAAAAACACAGCACACATATATAGAAATGCACACAATATATACAAGTTTAAATATATATATATATATATATATATATATATATATATATATATATATATATATATTTTATAGACAAACAGTATCTAACTATGTTATAAGGGAAAAAGTTAAGGCAAAAACTACAATAAAATATAAAAATTACTGTCAATCCTGACAGAAAAATCCAAGGCCTTAACTAAGTAAATACTAAACTATTTTTTTATATCTAATAGAAAAAAGCACGCTCTGTTAACTACACCTACACTACTATACTACTTATAAAACTATTTTAATCACTAATTTAAACTACAAATTCGAAAAAGATGAAATATAAAGAAAAAATACTGTCCCGAGCCTCTCAGAATGCGATCTGCTGCTAGCGGCAAACTAGATCTGGGGGTTGACACCGGAGGATCATGGGATAGCACTGTGCCTCGAGCTTTCTCGAAGATGTGAAACTGGTGATGTGGCCGACTCGGAGCCGAGGATTGGCTCCGAACCCCGTGTATGTAAGAACAAACAGCGAGATCGAACAATTTCACATCTAATATATATATATATATACTTGTAACACAAGCAATCAAATCCTCCCAGCAGCTACTTATGAAGGGATGGAAAATACAGTACCACACATTATGGTTAACTGGATACAGATCTTCACAACAAATGCTTATAAGTTCTGAATTTGGTGCAGCATTATATACAAAGAGCAACATAATACATGACAAATGCAGGGAGGGGGAAAGCTAGAAGAACCACACCTGTAGCAATTATGTTACTTTTCAAATATCTACTATTAAGGTGACCATACTCGCACAACTTTCTCATGTTACTCCTGAAGATCACTACTGCAGAAAAGCATAATACAGCCAGAAAAGTACAACAGTGGATCCTCATCTCCCATAAGGTGGATGATTCACAAAATGCTCTATACGTCAGCCAAAATAAACCACGCAATACTTTGATCAAATCATTTGTAATGCCTGAAAAATCTGTGACATTCAGAATGCACCCTGAAAAATATTCTGAGAAAATACATTCTTGAAAAACGCTGCAGCAGCTGACCTGGTGAAGTGAGCTCTTACCTCCCCAGGCAACATTTAGTTTTATTCATTAAAACAAAAGTAATGAGGTAATCTGGCAACCCTGCTGACCATTCATAATTGACATGGAGCTTATTATATTGCCTATGTGTTTTCATTTCTTAAATGTAGTACCTGTGTTGTCTATGGCCATAGTATGTAAAATTCTTTCACTTTAGTTTAGGGAAGAAAACTGACTGACCAAATCTTCAGCAATCACTTAAGGGTTCATAGATGAGTACTAGGCCATCTGCCTTTGCGAGTCATTTTAAGCTTAGCTATTAAACACATTTGGTATTATAATTTTCAGTGTCTTTCTCGGGTAGATAGCAAATGTTGGAGGTGTGATGGGGAAGAAAGCAGTAACTGAGAACATGTTTTTTGTGCATGTAATGAGTTTGCAGATTTGAAAATGTTCCTAGCGTACTCTGTCAGAAATATTTTTGTGACAAATGGCTGACTTAAGGAAATGATTCTTTGCAGCTGAGACAGCTTTTACTAGAAAGACTCACCCAGACTCAGCTACACTTTGCTGTGAGGGAAAGGTTAGTTTGCTTTTTATTTGTATTACTTTATTGCCTTTTTCTATTTTGAATACTGTGATTTGTTTATTTACCTTGTGTTTTACTTGTATTCTGCTTTAAACTGCATATTAAAACTTGAAAAGAAACCACAACTCTGTCTCTTGAGAGTCAGGCAGAAATTTTTCTCCACCCTCCCACCTGATTACTGTAGTGTTCTTAAACACCACTGTCTTTCTAGTTGCCTTCCCCTTATGTTAATTCGACCATATATATGATTTCCTCTCTGTTTTTACTGGCTTGTGAGAGTAAGCACAAAATTATCATTTTGTGAAATCACTCCCCTTCAACTATATGGACTTACTGGCCATCCTACTGTATTCCATAGTAACAGAATACAAAAGTGACCACCCCCTTTCAATCTATCTTGCTGCTTTAAAAAGTGACTCTCCACTAAAACTTAACTTTTTAGACAGGTAAAACTAAGTTACCTACTTTCACATCTAACTCCTCTAGTGCACACTGCAGTGTTTAGGATAAACCATTTTTTATAGGTTCATAGGTTTATACTAGGCTATCTGCCCTAAGACATTTATAAGCCTAGCCCAAAGTTTTGTGGCTTACGCCACCCCTTATGTTAAAAAATACTGTGCCCATTAGTTTGTTGTGCCTCTGTCCAGCAGTGACACAGAGATGATTCCCTGGGTAAACCTACGATCTCCCATCCACCGGTCAAGATTTCTCTTGAACAGAGCCAGCGAGGTGCTCTGCCTCACAAGGACCAGGATTTTATTCCACAGCATAGGGAGTCTCTGGGCGACAAATCTATCCCTCCAGCATGTCCTATTTATATCCGTGCTAAGGTTTAAGTCGCTTGCTCTAGTGGATCTGGTAGATTTGGATTTTTTGAGGTGGAGCATGTCCATTAATTCCGGGTTGGACATGGCCTTGTATGTCAGGCACAGGTCACCTCTGAGCAGACGGTATGTGACTGAATAGAGCTGGAGTTTCTTCAGTCTGGCAGCATATGACAGATTTTGGAGTCCCTTTATCCTTTTGGTGAGGAACTTTTGGGGTCTCTCCAATTGCTGCAGGTGTCGGGTGAGATACATCCCGAATGAGGCATTGTACTTGATCATTGGTCTGATAAGTGAAGAGTACAGGGGAACAATGACCTCCCTTCATGATCAGGTGGGCAATGCAGAAGGTCTTTCTAACCAATTTAGCAATGTGAGTGTCAAAAGAAAGGCCACTGTCAACCTGGGTCCCCAGGTCCCTGATAACCTCTTCTGTGCTTAGTGGATTGCCACCTATATGGTAGCTTGGGGTTACCTTGTTTTTCCCAAAGGGTATGACTATACATTTTTTGGCATTTAACTTCAGGCCATGGCTCTGGCACCAGCTATCAGTTTCCGTGAGACCCCTCTGAAGGATATCTGTGTCCGATGTACTTTCCACTATGGCGCCCAGTTTGCAGTCATCTGCAAACTTTGTCAGCCATAGTCCTCCTATGTTTGCCTGTACTTCTGAGAAGTAGATGCCGAACAACAGGGGGGGCCAAGGACTGAGCCCTGTGGGACACCACTTGTGACCGACTTGGAGTCTGACATGGCGCCAGCAACTCTAACCCTGTGGGTTCTGTCCTTTAGCCAGTTTGCAACCCATCTTGTGACATATGGGTTTACATTTAAACTGGTAAGTTTCTCTATAATACCCGAGTGGGGTATTGTGTCGAAAGCTTTTGCAAGGTCAAGGTAGGCTGTATGGACTGCCTTTCCATCATCGATGGCCTTGGTGACTGTTTCGAAGAAGTCGACCAAGTTCAAAAGGCATGATCTGCCCTTGACAAAGCCAAACTGGGTCGGGTCCTATGTCTGCAAGTCCCCTATGTCTTTGTTTATGAGTTCCATTATGATCCTCTCCATAGCTTTGCAGACCAGGCTCGTTAAGCTTATGGGGCGGTAATTACCAGGGTCCGTAGAGGCACCGCCTTTGTGGAGTGGGACCACAGTTGCCGTACGCCACTCCTTGGGCACGTATCCTGTGGTAAGGCTAAGATTAAACAGCTGCCTTATGTGCGGGTTTAGTTCCTCGTTGAGTTCGTGTAGCACACAGCCGGGGACACCATCTGGTCCCATTGATGCTGTGTTTTTAGCTTTAGAGAGAGCAGCTTTCACCTGCGCATTTGAGATGTCTGGGAGGCTACACTCCGCTGGGATAGTTATCTCTCCTTTTGGGGGGGGGGTGAAGTTTGCACTGAACCTGTCTGCCAATATGTTGGCAATGTCTGTGGGTTCAGTGTTTTTGTATCATTTTGGACTAATTCTGAGCATATCTGGGAGTTTTCACCCAGGTTTCTAACATAGCTGAAGAAGGCCTTATGATTGTCTTTTGAATCTATGGCAATTTTTCTCTCAAAGTTGGCCTTGGATGATTTTATGAGTGCTCGTATTTTTTTACTAATAATGATCAAGGGTGTCTTCTCTTTTATGGATTTTGCTCTATCATGTAACAGCTTTCTCCTCTTATTGTAAAGTTTGTTTATGGCTGGGGTCCACCAGACTGGATGTTTGCCCTTGGTGAAAAGAGTCTTGGTTTTATTAGGGATTGCCTGATCCATGCAGTCCTGGAGGTGTTCGTAGAAGGCATTTGTAAGGGCTTCCGCAGCTTGGGTTGTGGTTTCCACTGGCTCTGGGGCCTTGAAGGATACCACACCAGTCTTGAGTAGTGTGAGGTTTGCTTTAGAGAAGTTCTTCACTGTGGTCTTTTTTGTTTGGGGGGGGGGGGGGGATGTGGATTTCCAGTGAGATTAGTTTGTGATCTGATCTCACCAATGAGGGATATACTTCCTGTGTGGAGCATTTTGTCCCCATGTTTGTGATGATGAGATCTAGTATATTTTCTCCTCTTGTGGGAACGGTGACTAGATGTTCCATGGCATTTGAATTTATGAACTCCAGGAACCTTTGGGCTAGAAAGTTGGGGCTTGAGTAATATTCCCAGTCTATATTCGGGTAGTTGAAGTCACCCAATATAATGGTGTTTGGAGATACATTTATACCCTCCAGTGTCTTCAGGAAGGCTGTGTGGGGTTCCTGAGTTTGAGAGGGTGGCCTGTAGCATGCTACAAATTGTAGAGCAGTTTTGCCTATAGTTAATTGCACCTGGATGGTTTCCGATGCTTCATGCGTTGCCACCAACCTGGAGGTGTGGGTATCCTTGATGAATATGGATACACCCCCTCCTTTTGTGGTGTGGTCCGGGTTTTGGGGCGGAGCATGATATGAGGTAAAACCTGATAGTGCCGGGGTGCTCTCAGGAGCCTTGAACCAGGTTTCAGTCACAGCACAGACATCGATGTTCTCCATACTGAGAAGGACCTCAAGTGCGTGCATTTTGAGATTTAGACTTCTGGCATTGAGCAGCATTACCCTTAGTTTCTTCCCATTTTTGTTTTCTAGGGTGGTAGGTTTAGAATTTGAGCCTTGCCTAAAAAAGGCACTATGGGGGTGGCAAGAGCCTTAACCAATAACCGGAATCCCAGGGGTGACAGGTGCAAGCCGTCCCTTGTGAAGCAGCGTGGCTTGTCAAGCATGTCATCCCAGGCAGACGGACACTGGATCCCCTTTGAATGACACCAGAAATTAAGCCAATTGTTAAAGCTGATCATCTTGTCTCTATGTTGTGGCATCATTCTTGGTGAAGGAAGGATACTGCTCAGGGTCAGGGTCATACCTGCCTGGGCTACATAATCAGAGAGCTCCTCTATGTCTCTTTTCATGTAGTCCAGGGAGGTACGTCTCAGGTCGTTCACACCAGCATGGACAATGACTGTGTCATATTTGTACTTGCTGTGAGTGACCCGAGTGCTTGTGTTATGTGTCGGATTCTAGCGCCCGATAGGCAGCTTACTGTGACCCTCTCCTTGTTCAGTCTGGTGAGTGGGACATCAGTGTGTCTGACTATGGAGTCACCTATGACAAATATGTTTGGTGTTGTATTTGGCCTTAAGGGCTGTGACTTGCCTTGCACACTGATTTTGTGGTTTATGTGTTGCCTGTGGTGTGTCATGAGGTGGCAGTTGCTTGGGTGTCTGCTTTGGAGGCCTCTGCTGTTTAGGTAAATTTTTGCCCAGAGCCTCCGAGTATGACTTTGTGTGTTTATGTGTTTGATTCATTGTTGTGATAGCTTTATGTGAGACTGGTTTTGTGGTGTGTGTAGTTGCCTTCTCCTCCTGTCTGGTCTTGCCAGTCCTGAGTTGAGAGAGCTCAGCCTCCAGTTTGGCTAAATAGCTGCATCTCTCGCAAGTATTTGTGTTATCTGGGGGGAGGAGGAGAGGGTTGTCTGTGTACATGAGGCAATTGTAACATTGCCTCAATATTCCCAAATTCACCAACTGGACAGGAGAGGACGCCAGCATCTGGCCCTTCGACATGCTAGAGAAATTAAGAAGTTAGGGGTGTAACTGAATAAGAGAGGACTTAGTAAGGAAGTGGGTACTCCTGGGGGGGGTTGCTAGTGAGGGACTTTGTATAATACAGAAGTGCTAAACCTGAAAAGAAGATGCTTTTAAGACAAGTGCTGAGCTTTTTTTTTTTTTGAGAAGAAAAAAAAAAAAAAAAAAGCTTTTAGGAACAAGTGCTGCGCTTTTTAGTTAAGGGATATACTGTTTAGATTACTAGTAGAGCAGTTCTAAGGGAAAAAATGAAGAACAGACTTTATGGAGCCAGAAAAAGTTTAACCTTGTTAAACCGGCGCTGCCCGATGCTGCTCTAGTGGCAACTCCGCGCTAAAGCTCAAACTAGGCAACTATGCAGAAAAACTTATCAAATAAACAGAGGAAAAATACTTAAAATCTCAAAAGTGGCTCCTTTCTTCTCTCAGCGTTTTCTCCTCTTGGTGGGTGCTTCACCAACAGCCAACAAGCCTGAAAAGACGCCAAAACCACGAGGCAACTAGGTTTTAAGAGAGGAAGATGAAGGAGTTTTGGAAATGACCCCTGTTGGCCAATAAAACTACAGTTTCAAGTCAGTAACCACTCCCACGGGGGGCAGGGAAGCAGCTCAATGTTTTTCACTGCCACTGATCAACAGAGAGACTTTCCTTTAGCCCAAGCAAAAATGGCCTCACAGAAACTTACAAAACAGTTCAACAACAGCAAGCCTGTAACTGAACTTTTTTAAATCTCAGAAAAGTGGGAAAAAAGCAAGATTTTTTTTTTATCTTACCTTTAAGCATCCCTGTGACTAGCACTTGCTTTAAAACCTGCTGGAAAGAACTAGGAAGTCTTAAACTGATCCAAGCACTCAACTCTCCTTGTTAATAAGGATAAATTAATCTTAGGCACTAAACAGCCTATAATTGCAAACCTTGCTAAGGTAAGGGAAAAAGTACAGTTTTGTACCTACCATAAATGTAGATGTTCGAGGATCTCCATTGCTGCAGTCCTTACATATGGGGTAGTCCGCTGTCCACAATCAGCCCGAATACCAAAGGGCTAGAACCGGTGTCGGCCATCGGCGCCCGAGACTGACGTCAGTACGTGCCAGTACAAATGCGCATGACCGACGCCATATCCTCAGTCTTTCTTGCCTCAGACGTCAGAATGCAAAAAACACCACCCAAAACCCATCCTAAAAAAGAAAAGGAGGAAGGAGGGAGGGAAAATTGGACTGCAGCAATGGAGATCCTCGAACATCTACATTTATGGTAGGTACAAAACTGTACTATGTTCTTCGTCTCCCATTGCTGCAGTCCTTACATATGGGTAGAATCCCAGAGCAACGGAAAAAAGGGAGGCTGGCTAACTAAATAGCATTAGGAGCTGCTAACATGCCCTGTAAGATTGCAGTGGCAAACCCAGCCCTAGACCTAGAATAAAGAGGTAAATGATAATGCTTTGTAAAGGTATGTACAGAACTCCAAGTAGCTGCCTCTAGAATGTCTTTAGTAGCTACCCCTCTCAAAAAAGCAGTAGAGGTGGCCGTAGCCCTAGTAGAATGAGGCCTGATTCCAACTGGAACATCCTTTCCATGATGAGAGTAACAAAAAGTAATACAATGGCCAATCCACTAGGAAATAGTTTGTTTCGAGACAGCTTTCCCTTGTGAAGTCCAAGCAAAAGAAACAAATAATTGTTGAGATCTTCTGAACTCTTAGGTTCTGCTCAAATAATACCTTAACTGCCTATGGACATCCAAAGAATGCAAAACTTTTTCCCCTTTATTTTGGGGGTTAGCATAAAAAGTAGGCAAATGTATAGATTGGTTCAATGCCACATTAGAAATCACTTTAGGCATAAAAGTAGGATTAGTCCGTAAGGAAACTCTGTCCTTGTGAAAAATCAGAAAAGGTTCCACTGCCATGAGGGCCTGTAATTCAGATACCCTTCTAGCAGAAGTAACAGCCAACAAAAAAGCAGTCTTCCAAGACAACAACTTCAATTCAGCTGTAGCTGCAGGTTCAAAAGGAGGCAGAGTCAGCTTTTCCAAAACAAAATTAAGATCCCAGGCAGGAGTAGGAGCTCTTCGTGGGGGTCTTATATTCTTTGCCCCTCTAAGAAACTGTTTAACCAATGGATGTGAAAACAAAGGAGGGTCACAATCATAGTGAGCAGAAATAGCTGCAGCATGCACTTTTACAGAAGAGAAGGACAAACCCTTGTCCAATAAAACAGTCAAATATTGCAATGTACAACTCAAATTAGGCAATTTGACATCAAACCCTTTAGCTGAACCCCAAAGAAAAAATCTCTTCCATTTATCAGCATAAACCTTTCGAGTACTAGGTCGCCTGGCTTCCAAAATAACATCCAAAACTTGTTGAGGGAGCTGAAGGCCCTCCTTCTTCAAAACAGAATGCGCCAGGCTGTCAGGTGTAGGGATTGCACCCTGACATTGAGAAAATGATTGTTTTCCTGAGACAATAAGTGAGGAATCTGTGGTAATGGCCAAGGTGTCCCATGAATTAAGCTCCTCAACAGAGGGTACCAATGCTGACGAGGCCAATCCGGTGCTATAAGGATCATGCAAGGTTTGTCCCTCCTGACTTTCAACAGTACCTTTGGAAGAAGAGGCAAAGGAGGAAAAGCATACACATGAAGGTTGCTCCAACTGAAGGATAGTGCATCTATTTTCCAGGCTTTTGGATGAAACAGCCTTGTGCAAAACAGAGGCAGTTGGAAATTCAGAGGAGAAGCGAACAGATCTATGTCTGGAGTTCCCCAAGCCATGGTCAACTGAAGAAATACCCGAGGGTCCAACTTCCATTCGTGAGGATCCACCATCTGTCTGCTCAGAACATCTGCTAAAGAATTTTGTGCTCCTGGCAGAAACTGTGCTCGAAGAGTGATGTGCAGATTTAAAGCAGTTTCCCATAACAGCATTGCTTGTCTGCAAAGAGGGTAAGAATGAGTTCCCCCCTGCTTGTTGATGTACCACATGACAGTTGTGTTGTCTGTTCGAATCAACACCAGTCCTGGTTGAAGTAGGTCTTTGAATGCTTCCAAAGCAAATTGAACTGCCAGCATCTCTTTCATGTTGACATGCAAGTGAAGTAGCTCTGGGGGCCAAAGGTCTTGAATCCATTTTCCTTTGAAATGAGCTCCCCAGGCTGACTCCGAGGCGTCTGTCGTTAATATCTGACTTGACTCTGGTTGGGTCACAGAGAGTCCCTTGTTTAGGTGACATTCCTGAGCCCACCACACAAATTCTGTCTGAATGCAAGGTAGAATCCGAATGACAGTGTCCAAATCGTGGCTGTGTTGAGTCCAAACGCTTTTGAGATACCATTGTAGCTTCCTCATATGCAGTTTGGCATTGGGAAGTACTAGAATGCAAGATGCCATGAACCCCAAGGCTTGAAGGACTGTCCTTGCAGTCAGCCTGGACATTACTGATAGCTGTTGGAAGTATAGGTGAAGATTTCTTTGTTTGTCCGGGGTAAGAAATGCCATCTGAGCAGCTGTATTCAGTCTTACACCCAGAAAACACATCTCTTGTGAGGGTACTAGACTGGACTTTATTTCGTTCACAGAATACCCTAGGCATCTTAAAACTGTCATTACATACTGCAGATGTTGAAGAAGTTCGTGCTTGCCTTGAGCCAGAATCAAACAGTCGTCCAGATAAGGATAAATTTGAATCCCTTTTAGTCTGAGAAAAGCTATTACTGGAGCCAGGACTTTTGTGAATACCCTGGGCGCAGTAGACAAGCCAAAGGGCAATGCAGAGAACTGATAATGCAAATTCCCAATCCGAAATCTCAGAAATTTCCTGCAACTGGGCCTGATAGGAATGTGAAGATAGGCCTCCTTGAGATCCAGAGTCACCATCCAGTGATTTCTGCCCAGCATAGGTAACAGCTGTTGCAGTGTCAACATCTTGAATTTTGGAATTTCCAGAAAGGTGTTTAGAATGGACAAATCCAGAATTGGTCTCCAAGTATTTCCTTTCTTTGGCACTAAGAAAAGACGGGAATAAAACCCTGTGCCTCTTTCCGCAGAAGGAACTTCCTGTATTGCTCCCAACCGAAGCAGAGAAGAAATTTGTGCCTGTGCTTCCAGTCTTTGCTGATGAGGCACATCCGGCATACCTTCGAAAGGAGGGAATGTGTGAAAATAAAATTTGTAGCCTCGATTTATTATGTCCAATACCCATTTGTCTTGGGTAACCAAATGCCAATTCCTTTTGAAAAGTCCCAGTTTTCCTCCTAGAGGAGCTGCCAGCAAAGCAGAGTCCGGCAGCTGAAGACACAGGTCATTGGGTCTGTTTCCGAAAGGACTGACCCCTGCCCTCCCCAGCAGAAGGGGTAGAAGAACTCAAAGTCCTAGAAGTAACAGGGCCCTGAGAGGAAGCCCTACCTCTACCTCGCCTCAACCTGCCCCTAGAATGAAAATCCGAAGAGGGTAAAGACCATCCCTTAGCAGGCCAATTCCTACTGAATTTAGGGGGCTGAACCTGTAAAAAAGTCCTTAACTGTCTGCATAGACTTAGCTTTTTCCTCCATTTTTTTCAAAACTGATTCTACTGGAGGGCCAAAAAGAACATCAGAATGCAGAGGAGCATCCATAATTCGAGCCTTAACATGCTCTGACAAGGTCTGATCTTTAAGCCAGGCATGCCTGCGAACAACTGAACTAGTAGCAGCCACCCTGGAAGAAGCTTGTAAAGCATCAAAACCACACTGCAAAGAATGCTTACCAACCTGGTCTGAAGCATGCACTAAATCCTGAAGCTCCTTACATTCAATACCTTCAGCTAAAGCATCTACTTTACATTTCAATTGTCCCAGCAAATAATTTTGATACCTGAGCATATGAAACTGACAATTTAAAGCTCTCATAGCCAAAGTAGAAGAGGTATACAGTTTTTACCCCACCTATCCAGGGCCCTAGCATCCTTGTCCAGAGGAACTGGATTCTTAACCACAGAAGCCCTAACACCTTTGGGGCCTTGAGAAATAGTTTCTGGATCAGCCCTAGGACTCTTATATAAGTACTTGTGAGCTTCTGGAACCCTGTAGTATCTATCTGGTTTAACCGGGGCAGGAGGCAGAGAATCTGGGTTAAGGGCAGCCTCAGAAAATACATCCTGAACAACATCCAGTACAGGGGGAATAGCCAAGGGCCTATGCTGAGGCAAAAACAAGAATTCTCTAAGCCTTTTACGAGAATCAGAATAATCCTGGCCTTCCCATTTGAAATGTTCCCTCATGGAATGCAAAGTCTCAGAGAAAGAAAAATCTTCTGGAGGGGACGCAGAAGGAGTAGTGTCCTCAGCCTCCGAATCAGAATAGGGAGGGAAATCCTGAAGTTCTTCCACAGAGGAATCTGACTCATTGGAAGACTGAACCAAACCCTCCAACTCTGTCTCTACCCTGGGCCTCTTCTCAGGGGGGGGCATAGAACCCCTAAGTAAAGTAATCAAATCCTCAGCCATCTTTAACATGTGCTTCCTAGGAGCTGGACCCTGGGGACTAGCACCAGCAGGGGCAGACTTAAGACTTAGAATGGCTTTTGCTTTGAGAAGGAGGAGGCCTAACTACCCTATGAGGGGAGGGAACCACCGACATCTGAGAAGCACCCTCAGCCTGACCTAACACAGGAGAAGCCACTTCCTGTAGTAACAAAGGCTCCCCTTGAGAATCAGGTAAACTGTCAGAAGGAGCCGCTGAAGTAGTCGGTGGTTCTACAGAACCGGCGTCCGGAACGGACGACTCATCCTGTTTGGACCGCAAAGACCTCTCTTTGCGTTTCTTAGAAGAACCAGGCGTCGGAGAATCCGACGGCATGTTGTAATTACAACGTTTACCAAACACGAGCCTAGCACAGTCCAACCGACGTTTAATAGTACGCTTGTTAAAAGTAGCACAAAAGCGACACCCAACCACGTCGTGCTCAGGCCCTAAACAAGGAATACAGAGCGAAAGGTAATCCCTATGAGGAATCTGTTTCCCACAAGAAATACAGTTATTAACTTTTTCTGACATCCGTCAATACTGAGGCAAGAAAAAGACAAAAGTGTCCCCAACGGGGTACTTAGCCCAACTTGGTCTCCGGTCTGAAACTCGAAAACCGACAATTCCAGAAAGCCGAACGGCACTTGCAAATGCTGCTTCTGCTTAGGACCACGCGGCAAGAAAGACTGAGGATACGGCGTCGGTCATGCGCATTTGTACTGGCACGTACTGACGTCAGTCTCGGGCGCCGATGACTGACGCCGGTTCTAGCCCTTTGGTATTCGGGCCGATTGTGGACAGCGGACTACCCCATATGTAAGGACTGCAGCAATGGGAGACGAAGAACATCAGCTCTTGTACTTTACAAAAAAAAAGGCACCAAACTGGGCATGTCTAGGGGTCAGCTTCCGGTGATTTCACCTGTCCAGCTGATGAATCTGGGCATACTGGGGCAATGCAGCAATTGCCTCATGTACACAGACAACCCTCTCCTCCCACAACCCAACACTACTACCTGCAAGAGATGCACTTACATAGCCAAACTGGAAGCAAAGCTCTCTCCACACAAGATTGTGCTAGACAGTCAGGAGGAGGAGGTTAACACCCGCACTACACTTCAAATAACACATAACCCTTCTAAACCCTCACCACCAACACTCACAATAGCAACACAAAACCCACATATGCGGAGGCCCTTAACAGTAATCTGCCCAAACAACAAGGACCTCCGAAGCTGAAATGCAAACAAACACCAATCACAATCAAAGTGTCACATAGCTCACAACACCAGTGTGCCACCCAAAAGCCCCTAAGGCAAGACAACGTACCCAACACTTTAATCATAGGTGACACTATAGTCAGGCACACTGATGTCCCACTCATCAGGCTGAACAAGGAGAAAATTACAGTCAGCTGCCTGTCAGGTGCCAGGATCCGCCACATAACACATGCACTCAAGTAACTCCACAACAAGTACAAATATGACTCTTGTCATCGTCCATCTTGGAGTGAATGACTTGAGATGTACCTCCCTGGACAACATGAAAAGAGACATGGAAGAGTTCTCGGATCATGTGGCCCAGGCAGGTATGACCCTAGCCCTGAGTAGCATCCTGCCTTCGCCCAGAATGATACCACAGTATAAGGACAAAATGATTGACTTCGACAATTGGCTAAGCTTCTGATGTCATTCAAAGGGGATACACTATCTGTCTGCCTGGGACGATATGAACGACAGACCACGATGCTTTGCCAGAGATGGTCTGCACCTGTCGCCCCTGCGATTCAGGTTACTGGCTAAGGCTCTTGCCACCCCATATAGTGCCTTTTTTAGGCAAAGGACAAAACCACCACCGTAACAGGTACAAGCATGCAAAATCTAAAGGTAATGCTACTCAGTGCTAGAAGTCTAAACCTCAAAATGCATTATCTCGAGGCACTCCTAAAAATGGAGAACATCGATATCTGTGCAGTAACTGAGACCTGGTTCAAGGCTCCAGAGAGCACCTCTACAATACCAGGCTACAACTCTTAGCACACTTTTCGGCCACCAAACCAGGACCGGAACACTAAAGGTGGAGGAGTGTCCATATTCATCAAGGATATTCACAACACCAGGCTAGTTGCCCAACACACTATCTGAAATTCTCCAGGTGCAACTAACACTAAGTAAGACTGCAATCCAAATTGTAACTTGCTACAGATCCCCCCACCATGCCCCAAGATTCTCACTACAGCTTTCTAAACATACTGGAAAATATTAAGATACAACCAAACACCCTAATACTGGGTGATGTCAACTACCCTGCCATTAACTGGGAAAACTACTTGTGTACCAACACCTTTGCCCAACGGTTCTTGGAATTCATAAATTCCAACGCCTTGGATCAACTAATCCTTAAGTCCCATCAGGGGCTCCAATATACTACACCTGGTCATTACCAACATGGGAAATCGATGCTCCATACCTATGGTCACCCCCTAACTGGTCAGGTCTGACCATAAGCTAATCACCCTTGACATCCACATCCCACCCCTACCCCCCAGTAAGGAAACCTCTGTAAAAAAAAAAAAAAAAAACTTCTCCAAAGCCAACTTCATACTACTCAAGTCAGAAGTGACAAACTTCATGACACCCCATGCAGACGGGAACTGAAAGTTCAACTGCTGAATCCTACACTATAAGGCACTACACGAGCACATCCACTTGTGCATGAATCGTGCCATCCCCAATAGAACCAAGATACTCTCCTCCAAAAAAAGTAAGCCACTCTGGTGGCCCTTTGCCATAAATAAACTTTACAACAAAAGGAAGAAACTGTTCCAGAAAAGAGAAAAATCCCAGTATGCAAAAAACTCCCTTACCAGGCTCAGTAAGAAGCTGAGATCCCTCATAAAATCCTCCAAAGCTAGTTGTGAAAATAAAATTGCCAAAGATTCCAAAGACAACCACAAAGCATTCTATAGCTATGTCAAGAATCTAATTGGCAATGCTCAGATTTGCTCTGAGCCACAACAGAATGGCATTAAATATACTGATTCCAAGGATATTGCCAATATCCTGGCAGATCGATTCAGTGCAAACTTCACCCCCCTCTCACCCCCTAAAGGGCCCATCTCAATACCGAAAGATTCCCAAATTCTGAAAATAACAGCCACACAGGTAAAAAAAAGCACTATCCAAAGCTAAGAATACAGCATCCATGGGACCAGACGACATCCCAGGCTGTGTACTACATGAACTACAAAATGAACTGGCACCTCACCTAAGGGTCGTGTTTAATCATAGCCTCAACCTCAGGCTTCGTGCCCACTGAGTGGAGCACAGCTACAGTTATCCCACTCCTCAAGGGAGGGATCCACCTTGGATCCCAGGAACTACCGCCTCATCAGTCAGACGAGCCTGATCTGCAAGGCCATGGAATGTATTATCATGGAACTTATAAACAAAAACATTGACAACCTTCAAACACTGGACCCCATGCAGTTTTTGGTTTGTGAAGGGCCAATCTTGCCTCCTGAACCTGACTGACTTCTTCGAATCAGTCTCCAGAGCCGTGGACAAAGGTAAGGTGGTCCACACAGTCTATCTGGACCTCGCCAAGGCCTTCGACACCATCCCCCACTCTGGAATCATAGATAAAACGTATTAAGCTGGGCATTAATCCCTACATCACTCGATGGGTTGCCAACTGGCTTACTGACAGAACCCACACTGTAAAAGTAGCCTACTCCAAATCCAGCTCCAGACAAATGCAGTACCTCAGGGTTCAGTCCTGGGACTGCTCTTGTTTGGCATTTATTTCTCTGAAGTACAGGCTAACACTAATGGACTCTGGCAAACAAAGTTCGCATATGACTGCAAACTGGGAGCCATTACTGAATCCCCAAATTCTGTGGATATTCTACAAAAGGGCCTTACAGAAACAGATGCCTGGTGCCAGAGCCATGGGCTCAAGCTCAATGCCAAGAAATAAGAAGTTATGTACTCACCATAACGTTCCATCTGAGTAGGTATCTTCATTTGTCTGCAACCTCTGGGTATCGGATCCGATCTCGGATCCGAGCCAGCAACTTATTTCACAGCTAATAGATCTGAGCTCCTAGCTCCTCCCCCTTACCCATAACCCCCTGCTAACCCCGAGTGACCTCAGATCAAGTTTGCCCATATATAAGCAGATAATAGGCTAGATATGTCCTAAAGGAACTAAGGAAGGGACATACAGAACTAAAAATCCAAAGGTCAGGGGGAAGGAAGGGGGTGATGGTTGCAGACAAATGAAGATACCTACTCAGATGGAACGTTATGGTGAGTACATAACTTCTTAATCTAAAGTAGGAACTTCATTTGTCAGCAACCTTTGGGACAGAGTCCCCAGCTACCTAGATCTTGGGTGGCCTTCATGGAAGGATGTTCCGGTGCACTGCGGAGCCAAAGGATGCTCTCCCTCTGTTGATAATATCCAGCTTATAATGGTTGATAAAAGTATGGGATGAGGACCAAGTAGCTGCAGAGCAATCATCATCCAACGACACCCTAGACCTAAAGGCAACAGAGGTAGATATAGAACGAGTAGAATGCGCACGTACTGCCTGAGGTGCGGGCCTTCCAGAACTTTCATAGGCCAAGAGAATGCACTGTGATATCCATCGTGACAGAGTGACTTTAGAAACAGATTTGCCTAAGTTAAATTTGGCAAAGGAGATGAACAACTGGTCAGATTGTCTATGACCAGCCGTCCTATGAACGTAGAAGCACAGTTGCCTGTGCACATCTAACAAATGCAATTTGTATTCTCCTTTGTTTTGATATTTAGGAAAGACGACAGGCAGGTTAATAGATTTGCCTCTGAGGCCACCTTGGGAAGAAATGAGGGATTGGTCCTGAGGTATACTCTATCCTGGTGGAAGGCCAAGTATGGAGGTTTTGCACAAAGGGCCTGAAGCTTGGAAACTCTTTTCGCTGAAGTAATAGCGACCAGGAATGCCGTTTTCCAGGATAAGTACTTAAGATCAACTGAAGTGGCAGGTTCAAAAGGGGGAGCTGTCAAGGCCTGTAAGACTAGTGATAAATCCCAAGGGGGTACAATGTCTTTGATAGGGGGTCTGAGCAAGAAAGTACCCTTGGAGAAAGGTTTTGCACAACTTTGCCGTGATCAAAGGCCCTGACTCATGTCCCACATGGTAATGAGAAATAGCTGCTAGTTGAACCTTGACCGTTGAGCAGCTAGCCCCCTGATGAAAAAGACCTGTAAGGAATTCCAACACAGTCGGCAATGGTGCTGTGAAGGGATCTAAATTATGGAGAAACGCTTCCACTTACTGCGATAGACCCTTCTAGTGGAAGGTTTGTGTGCCGCTACTAGTATGGCTTTAACTGGGGAAGAGATACCGGGAGTCCTGACTAGGAGTGGAACTGGAGCAGCCAAGCTGTCAGCTTTAGGCTGTCCAGATTCGGGGTCGGGAGACCTAGTGGGTGAGATATTAGATACGGTAGGGGATCCAGAATCCAAGGAGGATTCACCAGGTGAGACCACAGGTAAGGGAACCACGTTTGATGAGGCCAGAATGGGGCAATGAGGATCATTCTGCTCCCCAAATGACTGGCTTTCTGTATGAGTTTCAGCATCAGGGGTAAAGGAGGATACACATAAAGCAGACCGGGAGGCCAAGCATGCACCAGAGCGTCTCTTGGGGATTCCCCGAAGGTGGGAATTAGAGCGAAGTAGCTGTAGCATTTCGTATTTGAGGGAGAGCCGAAGAGATCGCAACAGTGTTGCCCCCCACACGGCAAAAATCCACTTCGCTACCTGGGGATTGAGAGACCACTCGTAAGGTGAAAGGATGGTGCGGCTGAGTCTGTCCGCTAGTATGTTGGACCGTCCCGGAATGTGCGTTGCAATAAGAAAGCGGTTGGTGGAGATCACCCATTCCCACACTCTCATGGCCTCTCGACAGAGAGGATAGGACCTAGTTCCCCCGTTTGTTGATGTACCAGACAACTGACATGTTGTCTGTCTGTATCGCAATAGTTCCGACAGGAAGAAGGTTGTGAAGTGCCTGCAACGCCAAGAGCACCGCCCTCATCTCCAGAACAATGACATGCAAAGAGGTCTCTGTGTTGTTCCACGTGCCTTGGACCGTCCTACCTGAGCAATGCCCCCCCACCCGAGGCGAGAGGCATCTGTGGTCACCGTGGCGAGGGGGAGAGGCGTGGAGAAGGGACGTCCCGTATGGAGGTCCGGGGAGTGGAGCCACCACAAGAGAGCCCTCCTGCAAGCCCTGTTGAGGGGAATAGGATGGCTTAGGGGGTGGTGTAGAAAGGACCACTGGACTTGAAGGGTCCACTGCAGGACCCTCATGTTGAGATGAGCCAATGGCAGAAGAGTGATTGCCGCCGCCATGGAGCCTAGAGCCCTCAGGACCAACTCTGCCGGTGGAGTTTCTAATTGGAGGATGGCCCGCACATGAAGCCTTAGGCTTTGCAGTCATTCCGCAGTCAAGAATGCTAGAAGGTACCTCGTGTCTACTTTGGCTCCTATGAACTCTATCACCTGGGTCAGTGCAAGAGAGGACTTGTCCATGTTGATAGTGATGCCCAGCCGGGGGGCAAGTTGAAGGAAGTAGTCCCTGGCTGAGCAGAGTAGTTGCCTTGTTGGTGCGGTCAGGAGCCAGTCGTCCAGGTATAGAAAAACCTGTATTCCCTGGAGTCTCAGGTGGGCCGCTATCACTGCTAATACTTTGGTAAACACCCTGGGGGCTGTGGGGAGACCAAAGGGAAGGACCCTGAACTGGTAGTGACTGGCTCTCAGCCGGAAGCGGAGGAACCTCCTGGATCGTCTGTCCATCCGAATGTGGTAGCACGCATCCTTGAGGTCTATAGAGCACATCCAGTCGTTCTCCTGCAGAAGGGGGAGGATGGATTGAAGGGTGACCATCCGGAATTTTTGTTTGGTTACGAACAGGTTCAAAGAAGAAAGGTCGAGGATTGGTCTTAAGTCCCCCATCTTTTTTGGCACCAAAAAGAACCTGGAGTAAAACCCAAATCCGAACTGGCCTGGGGGGACGGGTTGGATGGCTCTTTTTTCTAGGAGCTGCCGAATCTCCTTCTGATCGGGTGGTACATCGCGGAGGTTTCTGATTTTGGGGATGTGATACAGGGGAATGTGGTAACCTCTGGATATGATGTGAAGCACCCAGCGATCCATTGTGATGGACTCCCAATTTGCCAGGTGCCTCTAGAAACGCCCCCTGACTGCCTCCAGAGTGGAGCAGTCGGGCCACCCCTCAGGGTTGCTGCGTGGGCCGATCAGAGAAGGATTCTCTGGACCCAAAATTTTTCGGGCCCCCTCTGCATCTAGGGTGGCGCCCTCCCTGTCCTCCTCTGCCACGGAAGGACTGGTTGTCCGGAGCAGGTTGTGAGTGCTGTGATTTCCGGAACCACATCTTATTCTGTCCCTTTTGGTTCTTGGGGAAGGACCTCTGGGGAGCAGAGAAGCGGACTCCGACGGCAGACAGTGTCTTCCAGTCCTTTTCGCTCTAGACTAAAGTCTCGCGAATGGTCTTGCCAAATAAGGCAGAACCATCAAAAGGGGCATTCGCAAATGACGCCTTGAAGGGATCCGCGAAGTCACAGTGTCGAAGCCAGGCCTGACGTCTCATGACTAGGCCTGCTCCGCTGGCTCTAGCGGCTCTCTCAGTGGCATGGGATAAAAGCCGCATAGAGGTATTCGATATTGATCTTAGAGTGGCCATGCGAGTGGAATACAACTGCTTGTCTTCCGCCGACATGGACTCCGGGGGGGGGGGGGGGCAGCGTACTCTTTGATAAGGTCTCGCTGCATCCTAATGACATGTGCCATGTAGTTCAGGGACCTTACTGAAAAGGTCACTGAACTAAAGACCCGCTTCCCTAGGTGATCCATCGAGAGGGAATCCTTGCTCGGTGGATGCACAGAGGGGCTCTCCTGAGCTAATTCCCTCTTGGTGGCTGCCACCACCAACATGGCATGTACGGGGGGACCCTTGCTCCAGTGGGACTTCTCTGAAGGGGGGCTCAGAATCCTATCGGGGCATTTGGGAACTGGCTCCACAATGTCTGGCTCCTTCCACACCCTGGTGGTAATTAGGTCCACCAGGGGGTCAGCCGGAGGGGACACCCAAGAGGTAGACGGGCCTGCTTCGAACACCTCCAGGAATACGGATTTGTCAGAGGAAGCCTTGGGGGCAGACCACTACCCCTGATAATAAGCATTTCCATGATGTCTCTGAAGGAGACATCCTCGGGGGGTGATCTTGGGGAGCCTTCCCCGTCATCCAAATCTGTATCTTCTGTTAAGGACTCCGGGGAGTCCACGTGCCTCTTCTTACACTTCCGCTTGTGAGGAACATCCTCGGGGGGGGCTGTCCGAGGAGGACTCACCAGCAACGTCCTGTTCCAGTGGAACGGCCTGAGATGTCAAAACAGGCTGTCCCTGGGGCCGAGTGACGGAAGCCTGACCCAAACGAGAGGGAGTGCGGGATGGAGTCGTAGCAGGGAGCGGGGGCCTGGATGCCCTCAACAGTACCCTCTCCACCACCTCGAATGCCAAGGGAGAGCCGCTCTCAGTGGGATTCGAGAGTTGACCCTCGCCCGGATCCGAAGGGTGGATTGGGGCCGGCGCCGAGACCAATGGATCCGAGTGGCCAGTGTGCTCCGACCTGGACGGAGCCGAAGGCAGACTAAACCCCCCCGGATCCAAAGCTCAGAGCACGGCTCCGAGAGCTCGGATCTGACAAGGATGGATCCGGCAAGCTCAAGGGGAGAGTCGGCGCCGAAGTACCAGATACTGTCGGCGCCGACCCGACCCCGGCTCCGACGCTGCCCAGCTCCGAACGCTCCGAACCCAGGAAGCGGGTCAGAGAAGGAGCTATTGGGGCAAAATAGGGTGTTCAGCTCCCCCGCGGAGGGGGGGGGCAAGAGCACTCCCATCTGCATTTGGGCCTTGATGAACCTTCTCATCACATGGTCCAAATCGGCTTCCGACAGGCTGCGTGTTGATCTCGACGAGGCCACCGAGGCAGGCCGGGAGTGCCGCCTCGACCTCGATGGAGATCAGGTCTCCCCCTCCTCAGGATCCGGTAAAAAACACGGAGACCGGGTCCGAGAAGGAGGAGACCTAGACCTGGAAGACCTAGAGGGAGAAGCCTGCTTAGCTGGAGGGGCCGACATGGAGGCCTCGGCCCTACGCTTGTGGTGCTTCTCCCTCTTCTTTTCCTTCCTGGCCTCCCCCTCCTCCGGCGCAGAAGCGGGAGTTTGAGTCCCGGATGGGGGGAGAGAGGCAGGAGTGGCCGCCACCACGGCCTGGGAGGAGGCCACAAAAGTACCGGAGGCCGAAGCCGAATCCAGGGGCAAAAGTCCCGCCAGGATCAGCTTCGACCTCTGGTCCTTCAGTGCCCTGGGGTTGAACGTAGCGCAAATCGCGCAACCAGAAGATAGGTGTACAACCCCAAGGCATCGGACACACCGAGTGTGGCCATCCTCCGGTGAGAGCTTATGGCCACACTCGGTGCACTTGCAAAAAAACAACTTTGGGGCTTCAGACATTTTTTTATTTTTTTTCGACTACAAAAAAAAAACACACTCACACTTAAGGCCCCAACTCACAAGAACACACACACACACACTACGAACCAGCGAAGGGAGGGGAGGAGAACACAAATTACCACAAAAAATAATTAAATATAGGGTTTTTAATACTAAGGAACCTAACCACACACACTTTAAGGGGATTTATAAGAAATAAGTAATCAAAATCACTTATCTGAGCAGGAGCTTGTAACCTAGCTGCTGAGTTTAAGTGGGGCAAACTAGACCTGAGGTCAGTCAGGGTTAGCAGGGGGTTATGGGTAAGGGGAGGAGCTAGGAGCTCGGCTCTATTAGCTGTGAAATAAGTTGCCGGCTCGGATCCGAGATCGGATCCGATACCCAAAGGTTGCTGACAAATGAAGTTCCTACTTCAGATTGTATAGTTATCCCCTTTGGAAAAAAAACATATACCCGTGAATTACCACATAGGTGGCAGTACACTAAACACCGAAAGTGTGATAAGAGACTTAGGGACACAGGTGGACAGTGGTCTCACCTTCGATAACCACATTGCCACAAAAGTCAGGAAATCCTATGTGGCACACCTCATCACTAAGGGCTTTTCATCCAGAAAAAAGGAGGTAATTTTCCCACTGTACTCATTCCTCATTACACCCTTTATAGTATACAACACCTGTTTGGTGTGCACCTCTCAAGACATCTGCAACAACTGGGAAGGACGCAGAAATACCTCACTAAAAGAAACACAGGCCTAAAGCAGATGCCCTATGCTGACAGTCTAAAAAAACTCCAGCTATACTCTGTCACATATCGTCTATTCAGAGGCAATCTCTGCTTAACTTACATGGCCATGTAAAACCAAGCGCTGTTGGACATGCTTCACTTGAAATCCCAACCCCTCAGAAATGCACGCTCCAGGGATCTAAATCTTGTCATCACAATGAACAAACCATGCTGGAGGGATAGGTTCCTGACCCAGAGACTCCCCGGACTCTGGAACATACATGTAAAGCAGAGTGCCTCTTTGTCCCTCTTCAAAAGGAACCTTGATGATTGGATGGGGGATAGGAATTATACCTTGGGGATCACGTTAGTCGCCCTGCTAGACAGGGGTCCAGCGAAGTAAATACTGTGGGAAGAAATAGCCAGGGATTTGTTATGGCTAGTCTTGTATAGGCCCTACGGCTGACAGCCTAGTACCAATCTATGAACCTGAATTACCTAGACATATTAAGGAGTTATTAATTTATTTATTGACATGTGATTATCGAGAAAGTCCAAATGGGTAGGTGCCCATTTTCAGCATAGTTCAAGAGAGTAAAACTCCAAAGTATTACAAAAACATTAACAAGAATTTTACAATCCTCAAAAATAATACAATACATCTTCAGTTTAAATAATTATACCAAATTAGGCAATGTGAAAACATTGTTTAAGAATAGATACAACTTGCACAAGAATGACTTAATATTTAGAGACATTTTAGCCAGTTTAAAGAAATTAAAGGCAAGGTAGTATAATAGATCAGGAATTGCAATATGAAGTGGGAGAAAAAAACAGGATGGTGGCATATTTAGAGTTGGGGAGAGAAACTGACTGAAGGAAGGAAATGAGTGAAGAAGGGAGAGTAAAGGAGGTGCAAGGTATAAACAGGTACTTGTTTACAGATATACAGTTCATCCTGGGGTTGGTAAAGAACAGAGCCAGACTTTGGCTAGGAAGTCTTTAGGATAGTCTTAAAAGGGCTAGAGGGACATTACTGAACTGATGGCTACAGATGAGGAGTTTCAGGCCTTAGCAGCATTGTATGAGTACAGACCATGCCCAGCAGACTGCACAGATCTATGGATAGAGGAGTTTTTGGTCACTGGATCATAATGACTGAATGGGAACATAACTGTGTAGAATACAATTTTGTGCTGGATAAGCAGATGGATGCTGGGTAATTTTATAGGTGTAAAGAGCTATGTATGTGTTAGTTAGTGGGGTAGTTCTAACCAATTTATTGTCTTTAGTGCTATACTGTGGTAGGTTCTGAAACAGGTATTTGTTGCAAATTTAGTCATTTTATTATAGTACAGTTCTAGTTTTGCTTTTTATGATGCCTGGAGGTTGGAAAGAATGTTAGCCCCATAAAGTAATAATGCAGCGATAAGTAATGGCAAGTATAACCCAAGTTCCATTGGCTTTGTAAAGCACTCCTGCTTTTTGGAGATTTTTTTTATGCATTTTTTTATTTGCAAGTTGAATTTAACATTATCATCCACCATCACCCCTAATAATTTGACATGAGAATGGACTTCAACAGTTGTATTACTGAGACACAGGATTTTTTTTTTCATGAGAGCGGGATTTGGGGGAAAAATAGTTTTATTTTATTTTTTTTGGGGGGGGGGTGTTGATCATGAGTTCCAAGTTACAAAAAATAAGTTATGTACTCACCATAACGTTCCATCTGAGTAGGTAACTTCATTTGTCAGCAACCTGTGGGTTACGGATCTGATACAGATGCGAGCCGGCAGCATACCAAGCTAAAGATCCGAGCTCCAAGCTCTACCCCCTTACCCATACTACCCTGCAACCTCCTTCCAATCCTCAGATCGCGTTCGCCACCTGCACAAACAACAAAACAAACTAACAACCTGAGAAAACCTGACTCAGAGACGAACAAAACTCGAGCAACCAAACCTTGAGTTCAGCTAAATAACTATTCAGGTTAGGGGGAAGGAGGGAGGGACGGTTGCTGACAAATGAAGTTACCTAACAGACAACTGTTGAGCAAAATCACCTTTATCAGACAACAAAGCTTTCAGGCATAAAAACCCTACAAAGTTACCTACTCAGATGGAACGTTATGGTGAGTGCATAACTTCTTTATCTGAAGTAGTTAACTTCATTTGATCAGCAACCTGTGGGACAGAGTCCCCAGCTATCCGAAATCTTGGGAGGTCCTCAAGGAAGAATATTCCGGAGCACTGCAGAGCCAAAAGCAGCCCTTCCTCTAGACAGCAAATCTAACTTATAATGAGAAATAAAGGTGTGAGAGGACACCCAGGTAGCCGCTGAACAGATGTCATCCAGAGAAACTCTAGACCAGAATGCAGCAGACGTTGCCATAGAACTCTTAGAATAAGCATGAACTCCCATTGCTTCTGGCAAGCCAGATTCTCTATATGCTAAAAGAATACAACTCGAAATCCATCTGGCGAGAGTTACTTTAGAAATCGGTTTCCCTAGAAAGGGTTTTGCAAAGGAGACAAAAAGTTGGTCAGATTTACGAAAGACAGCCGTCCTGTGTAAATAAAAACGTAACTGTCTGTGAACATCCAGTAAATGAAGTTTATACCCCCCTGTTCTGGTAACTGGGGAAAAAAATGGCAAATTAATGGATTGATTAATGTTCGTCTTGGAAGCAACTTTGGGAGGGAGAGAGAGATTAGTCCTGAGAGATACCCTATCCTTGTGAAATACAAGGTATAGAGGTTTGATAGAAAGAGCCTGAAGCTCCGACACTCTCCTGGCTGAGGTAATGGCTACCAAAAAGGCCATTTTCCATGACAAGAACTTCAGATCAATGGAAGCTGCAGGTTCAAATGGAGGTGAGACTAACGCCTGAAGAACTAAGGTCAGGTCCCACGGTGGGGATGAATTTCTAATAGGATGTCTCAAAAGAAAGGTACCTTTTAGAAAGACCTTACAAATTCTGGTAGCAGCAAGAAAACCAAACTTGTCCCCAATATGAAAATGGGAAACAGCAGTCAGCTGAACCTTTACAGTAGATGAACTTGCCCCCTGCTGAAAAATATGAGACAAGAATTCTAGGACCGCTGGAATAGGAGCAGTAAAAGGATCCAAGTTCTTATGTGAAGCCCAAATGGAAAAACGTTTCCATTTACTATTGTAAATCTTCCTGGTAGAGGGTTTATGAGCCGCCACCAGAATGGACTTGACTAGGGAAGAGATACCGGGAGTCCTGGCAATTAATGGAACTGGATCAGCCAAGCTGAGAGCTTGAGCTCGTCCAGATTCGGAGGGGTCATTTCCGAGGGGTGAGAGATCAGATCCGGAATGGGATCCAAGATCCAGAGAGGAGCTATGAGATGAGACCGTAGGCAGGGGAACCAGACTTGACGAGGCCAGAATGGGGGTATGAGGATAATCTTGCTCCCCAACCGACGAGCTAGCTCGTCATCAGCGGAAGTGGTGGATATGCATAAAGAAGACCGGGCGACCAAGCATGGACTAGAGCGTCTCTGGAGGCTTCCCCTAAAGGAGGAATTAGAGTGAAAAACTCGCTGCACTTCACGTTGGAAGGCGATGTGAAGAGATCGCAGCAAGGCTGACCCCACTTGAGGAAGATCTGTTCTGCTACGGAAGAGTTCAGAGACCACTCGTAAGGGGAGAGAATAGTACTGCTCAATTTGTCCGCCAGAATGTTGGACCGACCCGGAATGTGCATCGCTAACAGGAAGCGGTTGGTGGAGATCGCCCATTCCCAAACTCTCATGGCTTCTTGGCAAAGAGGGCAAGACTTGGTTCCCCCCTGTTTGTTGATGTACCAAACCACTGACATATTGTCTGAATGGATCGCAATAGTCCCCAGAGGAAGGAAGGCATGAAGGGCCTGCAATGCTAAAAGAACCGCCCTCATCTCCAGTACATTTATATATCAGATGGCCTGTCCCTGTTGAACCTGTCAGTTCCCAAAGAGAAGTTCCAGATGGTCACTTTGCAGTCCATCCTCCCCCTTCTAGGGGAGAATCACTGGATGTGCTCTATAGACCTCAAGGGCATACTACCACATTCGGATGGACAGACGATCCAGGAGGTTTCTTAAGCTTCTGGCTGGGAGCCAGTCACTACCAGTTCAGGGTCCTTCCCTTTGGTCTCACCACAGCCCCAGGGTGTTCACCAAAGTGTTAGCAGTTGTTGCGCCCACCTGAGGCTTCAGGGGGTGCAGGTCTTTCCGTACCTAGACGACTGGCTTCTCACCGCCCCAACAAGGCATCTACTCTCTTTGGCAAGAGACACCTTCCTTCGTCTAGCTCCCAAGCTAGGCATCACGGTAAACATAGAGAAATCCAACCTGGTCCCTACTCAAACAATAGAATTTATAGGAGCCAGGCTAGACACGAGAAATTTAAGAGCCTTTCTCACAACCGACAGGGTTCGGAACCTGCGACTCCAGGTGCGGGCCATCCTTCACTCCAGCTCATCACCTGTGGAATTGATCATGAGGGCGCTAGGGTCTATGGCGGCAGCGATTACTCTTCTTCCGCACGCCCAATTGAACATGCGGGTGCTTCAATGGACACTTCAGATGCAATGGTCATTTCTCTCCCTCCCCCTGTATCATCCCATTGCAATCAGCAAGGCTTGCAAGCGGTCTCTCTTGTGGTGGTTCCATTCTCCAGACCTCCACAGGGGCCGCCCCTTTTGTGCATCTCCCCCTCTCACCACGGTGACCACGGACGCTCCCCCCCTCGGGTGGGGGAGGCATTTTGCGGGCTGGATGGTCCAATGCACGTGGAGCGATTCAGAGACCTCCCTGCTTATCAATGTTCTGGAAATGAGGGCGGTGCTCTTGGCGTTGCAAGCACTTCAGACCCTCCTTCCCCTGGGAACAATTGCAATTCAATCAGACAACATGTCGGTGGTCTGGTACATCAACAAACACGGGGGAACCAGGTCTTACCCTTTATGTCGAGAAGCCATGAGAGTGTGGGAATGGGCGATCTCCACCAACCGCTTTCTCATCGCAACGCATATTCCGGGTCGGACCAACATCCTAGCGGACAAGCTCAGTCGCACCATTCTCTCCCCGTACGAGTGGTCTCTCAATTCTCAAGTAGCGAAACGTATCTTCGCACAGTGGGGGACTCCCTGTTGCAATCTCTTTGCTTCTCCTTTAAACGCCAAGTGCGACAGTTTTTTCGCTCTAATCCCCCATCTAGGGGATTCTCCAAGAGACGCTCTGGTGCATGCTTGGTCTCCCGGTCTTCTTTACGCATACCCCCCTCTACCTCTGATGCTACAAGTACTTCAGAAAGCCTCTCGGTTGGGGTGCAGAATGATCCTCATTGCCCCGTTCTGGCCTCGACAGATCTGGTTCCCTTACCTAAGGTCTCATTCAGTGAATCCACCTTGGATTCTAGATCCCATTCCGGATCTGATATCACACCCGTCGAACCTGCCAACTCCGAACCTGGACAACCTGAAGTTGACTGCTTGGAGGCTCCAGTTCCACTCCTAATCAGGACTCCCGGTATCTCGTCCCCAGTTAAGGCCATCCTGGTAGCGGCCCACAAGCCCTCTACCAGAAAAATGTACCGCAGTAAATGGAAGCGTTTCTCCATTTGGGCAGAGCGGCAAGGCCTAGATCCTTTCACGGTTCCCCTTCCTTTGGTTCAAGATTTCCTTCCTACTCTCTTTAAGGATGGTGCCAGTAGTTCCACGGTTAAAGTTCAGCTGGCGGCCATATTGCATTACCATGTTGGACACGATTCAGGGCCTCTTATGTCGGCTAAGTTATGCAAAACCTTCCTAAAAGGCACTTTTTTGCTCAGACCCCCTTGTCAAAGAAACGGTTCCCCCGTGGGATCTTTCCTTGGTACTTCAGGCCTTGACCACTCCCCCCTTCGAACCTGCGGCCACAGTCGATCTTAAACACTTGTCTTTTAAGACCACTTTTTTGGTAGCCATTACTTCGGCCAAGAGAGTTTCAGAGCTTCAGGCCCTATCCATGAAACCGCCTTATTTGATTTTTCATCCGGACCGGGTGTACCTCAGGATCAATCCCTCCTTTCTTCCTAAAGTAGCTTCAGGGCCAACATTAATCAGTTCATCAACCTCCCTGTTTTTTTGCCGAAGTATCAAAACAAAGGCGAATACAAGCTGCATTCCTTGGATGTTCACAGGCAGCTTTGTTTTTACCTTCATAGGACAGCTGGTCATAGGCAATCAGACCAGTTGTTCATTTCTTTTGCCAAATTCAATCAGGGTAAACCAATTTCCAAAGTTTCTTTGTCTCGCTGGATTTCTCAGTGTATTCTGTTGGCGTACCAAGCCTCTGGGAGGCCCACACCGGTGGGAGTCCATGCTCATTCGACCCGGTCTGTCTCTACTTCAGCGGCCTTTAAGTCGAGGGTTCCTCTGGATGACATTTGTTCAGCAGCCACTTGGGCTTCATCTCATACCTTTATTACTCATTACAAGCTGGACGTCACTTCTAGAGGTAGAGCATCCTTTGGCTCAGGTGCTCGAATATCCTTCCATGATGGCCACCCAAGATTCAGGTAGCTGGGGACTCTGTCCCACAGGTTGCTGACAAATGAATTCTCCTACTTCAGATTTAGAAGTTATGTACTTACCACAACGTTCCATCTGAATAGGTGGATTCATTTGTCTGCAACCATCCCGCCCTCCTATCCCCCTGGCCTTATCAGTTTCCTGCATAGGGTGTGTTACCCTTTGGTTAGGGTAGTTGGTGCAGGGCAAACTCAATCTGAGGTCATGTAGGGAGAGCAGGGCATTATGGGTGAGGGGAGGAGCTAGGAGCTCGGATCCATAGCTGGATAAACCATGCCGGTTCGGATCCATACCACAGGTTGCAGACAAATGAATCCACCTACTCAGATGGAACGTTATGGTAAGTACATAACTTCTAATTTACTGGGAAAGTCTGACTTGGAACAAAGCCAATTTTTAACGGAGGCCCAGGGAGAAATGCTCCAGAAGTATGTCTTTGTAATGTGAGAGGAAACTGTAGCACCCGGACAAAACCCACACGTATGCAGGGAGGACATGCAGACTCTGGACAGAAGGCACCTAGAAAGCAGGCCGGGAGTGCCGCCTCGATGACCTCGATGGAGATCGGGTCTCCCCCTCCTCGGGACCCGGTAAAAAACATGGAGACCGGGTCCGAGAAGGAGGAGACCTAGACCTGGAAAACCTAGAGGGAGAAGCCTGCTTAGCTGGAGGGGCCGACATGGAGGCCTCGGCCCTACGCTTGTGGTGCTTCTCCCTCTTCTTTTCCTTCCTGGCCTCCCCCTCCTCCGGCGCAGAAGCGGGAGTTTGAGTCCCGGATGGGGGGAGAGAGGCAGGAGTGGCCACCACCACGGCCTGGGAGGAGGCCACAAAAGTACCGGAGGCCGAAGCCGAATCCAGGGGCAAAAGTCCCGCCAGGATCAGCTTCGACCTCTGGTCCTTCAGTGCCCTGGGGTTGAACGTAGCGCAAATCGCGCAACCAGAAGATAGGTGTTCAACCCCAAGGCATCGGACACACCGAGTGTGGCCATCCTCCGGTGAGAGCTTATGGCCACACTCGGTGCACTTGCAAAAAAACAACTTTGGGGCTTCAGACATTTTTTTATTTTTTTTCGACTACAAAAAAAAAACACACTCACACTTAAGGCCCCAACTCACAAGAACACACACACACACACTACGAACCAGCGAAGGGAGGGGAGGAGAACACAAATTACCACAAAAAATAATTAAATATAGGGTTTTTAATACTAAGGAACCTAACCACACACACTTTAAGGGGATTTATAAGAAATAAGTAATCAAAATCACTTATCTGAGCAGGAGCTTGTAACCTAGCTGCTGAGTTTAAGTGGGGCAAACTAGACCTGAGGTCAGTCAGGGTTAGCAGGGGGTTATGGGTAAGGGGAGGAGCTAGGAGCTCGGCTCTATTAGCTGTGAAATAAGTTGCCGGCTCGGATCCGAGATCGGATCCGATACCCAAAGGTTGCTGACAAATGAAGTTCCTACTTCAGATTGTATAGTTATCCCCTTTGGAAAAAAAACATATACCCGTGAATTACCACATAGGTGGCAGTACACTAAACACCGAAAGTGTGATAAGAGACTTAGGGACACAGGTGGACAGTGGTCTCACCTTCGATAACCACATTGCCACAAAAGTCAGGAAATCCTATGTGGCACACCTCATCACTAAGGGCTTTTCATCCAGAAAAAAGGAGGTAATTTTCCCACTGTACTCATTCCTCATTACACCCTTTATAGTATACAACACCCGTTTGGTGTGCACCTCTCAAGACATCTGCAACAACTGGGAAGGACGCAGAAATACCTCACTAAAAGAAACACAGGCCTAAAGCAGATGCCCTATGCTGACAGTCTAAAAAAACTCCAGCTATACTCTGTCACATATCGTCTATTCAGAGGCAATCTCTGCTTAACTTACATGGCCATGTAAAACCAAGCGCTGTTGGACATGCTTCACTTGAAATCCCAACCCCTCAGAAATGCACGCTCCAGGGATCTAAATCTTGTCATCACAATGAACAAACCATGCTGGAGGGATAGGTTCCTGACCCAGAGACTCCCCGGACTCTGGAACATACATGTAAAGCAGAGTGCCTCTTTGTCCCTCTTCAAAAGGAACCTTGATGATTGGATGGGGGATAGGAATTATACCTTGGGGATCACGTTAGTCGCCCTGCTAGACAGGGGTCCAGCGAAGTAAATACTGTGGGAAGAAATAGCCAGGGATTTGTTATGGCTAGTCTTGTATAGGCCCTACGGCTGACAGCCTAGTACCAATCTATGAACCTGAATTACCTAGACATATTAAGGAGTTATTAATTTATTTATTGACATGTGATTATCAAGAAAGTCCAAATGGGTAGGTGCCCATTTTCAGCATAGTTCAAGAGAGTAAAACTCCAAAGTATTACAAAACATTAACAAGAATTTTACAATCCTCAAAAATAATACAATACATCTTCAGTTTAAATAATTATACCAAATTAGGCAATGTGAAAACATTGTTTAAGAATAGATACAACTTGCACAAGAATGACTTAATATTTAGAGACATTTTAGCCAGTTTAAAGAAATTAAAGGCAAGGTAGTATAATAGATCAGGAATTGCAATATGAAGTGGGAGAAAAAAACAGGATGGTGGCATATTTAGAGTTGGGGAGAGAAACTGACTGAAGGAAGGAAATGAGTGAAGAAGGGAGAGTAAAGGAGGTGCAAGGTATAAACAGGTACTTGTTTACAGATATACAGTTCATCCTGGGGTTGGTAAAGAACAGAGCCAGACTTTGGCTAGGAAGTCTTTTAGGATAGTCTTAAAAGGGCTAGAGGGACATTACTGAACTGATGGCTACAGATGAGGAGTTTCAGGCCTTAGCAGCATTGTATGAGTACAGACCATGCCCAGCAGACTGCACAGATCTATGGATAGAGGAGTTTTTGGTCACTGGATCATAATGACTGAATGGGAACATAACTGTGTAGAATACAATTTTGTGCTGGATAAGCAGATGGATGCTGGGTAATTTTATAGGTGTAAAGAGCTATGTATGTGTTAGTTAGTGGGGTAGTTCTAACCAATTTATTGTCTTTAGTGCTATACTGTGGTGGGTTCTGAAACAGGTATTTGTTGCAAATTTAGTCATTTTATTATAGTACAGTTCTAGTTTTGCTTTTTATGATGCCTGGAGGTTGGAAAGAATGTTAGCCCCATAAAGTAATAATGCAGCGATAAGTAATGGCAAGTATAACCCAAGTTCCATTGGCTTTGTAAAGCACTCCTGCTTTTTGGAGATTTTTTTTATGCATTTTTTTATTTGCAAGTTGAATTTAACATTATCATCCACCATCACCCCTAATAATTTGACATGAGAATGGACTTCAACAGTTGTATTACTGAGACACAGGATTTTTTTTTCATGAGAGCGGGATTTGGGGATAAAATAGTTTTATTTTATTTTTTTTGGGGGGGGGGTGTTGATCATGAGTTCCAAGTTACAAAAAATAAGTTATGTACTCACCATAACGTTCCATCTGAGTAGGTAACTTCATTTGTCAGCAACCTGTGGGTTACGGATCTGATACAGATGCGAGCCGGCAGCATACCAAGCTAAAGATCCGAGCTCCAAGCTCTACCCCCTTACCCATACTACCCTGCAACCTCCTTCCAATCCTCAGATCGCGTTCGCCACCTGCACAAACAACAAAACAAACTAACAACCTGAGAAAACCTGACTCAGAGACGAGCAAAACTCGAGCAACCAAACCTTGAGTTCAGCTAAATAACTATTCAGGTTAGGGGGAAGGAGGGAGGGACGGTTGCTGACAAATGAAGTTACCTAACAGACAACTGTTGAGCAAAATCACCTTTATCAGACAACAAAGCTTTCAGGCATAAAAACCCTACAAAGTTACCTACTCAGATGGAACGTTATGGTGAGTGCATAACTTCTTTATCTGAAGTAGTTAACTTCATTTGATCAGCAACCTGTGGGACAGAGTCCCCAGCTATCCGAAATCTTGGGAGGTCCTCAAGGAAGAATATTCCGGAGCACTGCAGAGCCAAAAGCAGCCCTTCCTCTAGACAGCAAATCTAACTTATAATGAGAAATAAAGGTGTGAGAGGACACCCAGGTAGCCGCTGAACAGATGTCATCCAGAGAAACTCTAGACCAGAATGCAGCAGACGTTGCCATAGAACTCGTAGAATAAGCATGAACTACCATTGGTTCTGGCAAGCCAGATTCTCTATATGCTAAGAGAATACAACTCGAAATCCATCTGGCGAGAGTTACTTTAGAAATCGGTTTCCCTAGAAAGGGTTTTGCAAAGGAGACAAAAAGTTGGTCAGATTTACGAAAGACAGCCGTCCTGTGTAAATAAAAACGTAACTGTCTGTGAACATCCAGTAAATGAAGTTTATACCCCCCTGTTCTGGTAACTGGGGAAAAAACTGGCAAATTAATGGATTGATTAATGTTCGTCTTGGAAGCAACTTTGGGAGGGAGAGAGAGATTAGCCCTGAGAGATACCCTATCCTTGTGAAATACAAGGTATAGAGGTTTGACAGAAAGAGCCTGAAGCTCCGACACTCTCCTGGCTGAGGTAATGGCTACCAAAAAGGCCATTTTCCATGACAAGAACTTCAGATCAATGGAAGCTGCAGGTTCAAATGGAGGTGAGACTAACGCCTGAAGAACTAAGGTCAGGTCCCACGGTGGGGATGAATTTCTAATAGGATGTCTCAAAAGAAAGGTACCTTTTAGAAAGACCTTACAAATTCTGGTAGCAGCAAGAAAACCAAACTTGTCCCCAATATGAAAATGGGAAACAGCAGTCAGCTGAACCTTTACAGTAGATGAACTTGCCCCCTGCTGAAAAATATGAGACAAGAATTCTAGGACCGCTGGAATAGGAGCAGTAAAAGGATCCAAGTTCTTATGTGAAGCCCAAATGGAAAAACGTTTCCATTTACTATTGTAAATCTTCCTGGTAGAGGGTTTATGAGCCGCCACCAGAATGGACTTGACTAGGGAAGAGATACCGGGAGTCCTGGCAATTAATGGAACTGGATCAGCCAAGCTGAGAGCTTGAGCTCGTCCAGATTCGGAGGGGTCATTTCCGAGGGGTGAGAGATCAGATCCGGAATGGGATCCAAGATCCAGAGAGGAGCTATGAGATGAGACCGTAGGCAGGGGAACCAGACTTGACGAGGCCAGAATGGGGGTATGAGGATAATCTTGCTCCCCAACCGACGAGCTAGCTCGTCATCAGCGGAAGTGGTGGATATGCATAAAGAAGACCGGGCGACCAAGCATGGACTAGAGCGTCTCTGGAGGCTTCCCCTAAAGGAGGAATTAGAGTGAAAAACTCGCTGCACTTCACGTTGGAAGGCGATGTGAAGAGATCGCAGCAAGGCTGACCCCACTTGAGGAAGATCTGTTCTGCTACGGAAGAGTTCAGAGACCACTCGTAAGGGGAGAGAATAGTACTGCTCAATTTGTCCGCCAGAATGTTGGACCGACCCGGAATGTGCATCGCTAACAGGAAGCGGTTGGTGGAGATCGCCCATTCCCAAACTCTCATGGCTTCTTGGCAAAGAGGGCAAGACTTGGTTCCCCCCTGTTTGTTGATGTACCAAACCACTGACATATTGTCTGAATGGATCGCAATAGTCCCCAGAGGAAGGAAGGCATGAAGGGCCTGCAATGCTAAAAGAACCGCCCTCATCTCCAGTACATTTATATGCAGAATGGTCTCTGAGTCCACGTGCCTTGGACAGTCCTGCCCGCACAATGCCCCCTCACCCTAGGTAGGAGGCATCCATGGTCACTGTGGCCTGGGGTAGGGGCATAACAAAAGGTCATCCTTCCCGAAGGGCTCGGGACTGGAGCCACCACATGAGGGAGTTCCTGCAAACCCTGCTGAGGGGAATCGGGAAGTTTAGCGTATGATGTAGAATGGACCACTGGACTTGCAAAGTCCACTGTAAAACCCTCCTGTGCAGGCAAGCGTAAGGGATCAAATTGATCGCTGCTGCCATGGACCCCAAAGCTCTCAGGATGAACTCTGCTGGGGTAGCAGGAGACTGAAGAAGAGCTAGTACATGTAGAGTCATGCTGTAAAGTCTGTCTGGTGTTAGGAAAGCCTTGACCTGAAGGGATTCTATCCTGGCCCCTATAAAGTCTATAACCTGAACAGGTTAGAGGAACGACTTCTTGACATTTATAGTGATCCCCAACTGGGATGATAAACAGAGGAAGAAGTCCCTGGCTAGAGAGAGTAGATGCCTGGTGGGGGCGGTGAGGAGCCAGTCATCTAAGTATGGGAAGACCTGTATGCCCTGGAGCCTCAGGTGGGCCGCTACAACTGTCATGACCTTGGTGAACACCCTGGGGGCTGTGGTGAGACCAAAGGGTAGGACCCTGAACTGATAATGACTGGCCCCTAGCCAAAAGCGGAGAAACCTCCTGGACCATCTGTCCATGAGAATATGGTAGTACACATCCTTGAGGTCTATGGAGCACATCTAGTCCTCCTCCTGCAAGAGGGGCACGATGGATTGGAGCGTGACCATCTGGAATTTCTCCTTGGCAACGAAAAGGTTCATTGTTGACAGGTCGAGAGCTGGCCTCAAGTCCCCCATCTTTTTTGGCACCAGAAAGAACCTGGAGTAGATGCCTGATCCGGACTGGGGGCACATGCTGGATGGCTCTTTTTTCTAACAGCTTTTCTATTTCCAAAGTCGCAGCCTCCTTTTGAGTGGGTGGAACATCATGGAGGCGCCTTGAGTAAGGGGGCTTGTTTATGAAGGGGCTTGAATAGGCTCTGGATATTATCTGAAGCACCTAGTGATCTGTCGTGAAGGATTCCCATCGATTCAGGTGGTTCGAGAAACATCACCCAACTGCCTCCAGAGAGGAGCAGTCGGGTAACCCCTCAGGGCTGCTGCGTGGGTCGGTCAGAAAAGGGTTCCCTTGACTCGAAGTTCTTCAGACCCCCTCTGCCTCTGGGCCGGCGTCCACCTTGTCCCCTTCTGCCTCTGGGGGAGAAGAAGTCCTGAGCGTTCCAGGCCTGCTGAGATTTCTGGAACCACATCATCTTCTGCTCTCGCTGGTTCCTGGAGAAGGACCTTTGAGGGGTAGAGAAGTGGATTACGACGGCTGACAGCGTTTTCCCGTCTTTCTCACTCTGGACCAGCATCTCGCAGACGGTCTTCCCGAACAGGGTAGACCCGTCAAAGGGTGCATTCGTGAAGGACACCTTGAAAGGTTCCGAGAAATCGCAAAGCCGAAGCCAGGCATGATGTCTTAAGGCAATACCTGACCCGCTAGCTCTAGCGGCTCCTGTGGTGTGGGAGAGTAGCCGCATAAACATATTTGACACTGATTTGAGAGTGGCCATATGCGCCGAGAAAGTCTGTTTATCCTCAGCCGACATGGACTCTGGGGGAGAATCAGTGTACTCTTTAACCAGGTCCCACTGCAGTCTGATAACATGGGCCAAGTAATTCAGTGCCCTAATAGAGAAGATAGCTGAAGCAAACATCCGCTTTCCAATACGGTCCATTGCCCGGGACTCCTTGTCAGGGGGATGGATTGAAGAACTGTCCTGAGCTAGTTCCTTTTTGGTGGCCGCAACCACCACCATGGCATCTACAGGGGAACCCTTGCTCCACGAAGCACTGTCTGTAGGGGGGCTCAAAATCTTGTCAGGCCTCCTGGGGATAGGCTCTACAGTGTCCGGTTCCTTCCAAGCCCCGGTGGTAATCAGGTCGACCAGAGGGTCGGCCGGGGGGACACCCAAGAAGTAGATGGGCCTGTGTCAAACGCCTCCAGGAATACCAACTCGTTCAATGAAGGCTTTTTGGTGGACCACCCCCCCTTTGGCGGAGCATTTCCATAATGTCTCCGAAGGAGACATCATCGGGGGGTGACTTGGGGGAAACCTTCCCCCAAATAGGTATCCTCAGTGAGGGACTCAGGGGAGTCCAAATGCCTCCTTTTGCACAGTTGTTTGTGATGAATCTCCTCGAGGGGACTGTCCAAGGGGGGTTCACCAACGGATTTGTGTTCCTCCAAGGGAACTGGCTGGGCATCAATGACACAGGCTGTCCCTGGGACTGGATGATGGAAGACAAACCGAGCTGCGAGGGAGCGGGGGTGAATCCTGAGGACAGAGCGAGGGGTCTCGATCCTCTAGAGAGAACCCTCTCCACAACATCGAATGCCAAAGGGGAACTGGCCTAAGACAGGTGGCCAGCACCCTGGGATCCGACGAAGGGATCTGTGTCGGAGCCGAAGCGCTCGGATCCGAGTGGACAGTGTGCTCCGACCGCAACGCAGCCGAAGACACACTCGCTCGCTCTGATCCAATGCCCGGTTCTCGGCTCTGACAGCTCAGATCTGAAAAGGGATCCGATAGACTCGAGGGCATGGCCTGCGTTGAGGTAGCAATAACCATCGGCGCCGACTCCCTGACTCTGAGGCTCCTCGGATCCGAAGACTCTGAAACCCGGTAGTGGATAGGAGAAGGAGCTATCGGGGCAAACAGTGCAGCTGAACTCCCCCCCCCAGAGGGGGGAGGCAACTCACTCCCATCTGCAGCTGAGTCTGTAAAAAGCGACGCATCATCCAGTCCATATCTGCCTCTGAGAGGCTTCTAGTAGATCTGGATGAGGCCGCCGAAGCCGGTCAGGAGGGCCGACGCAATGACCTCGAAGATGGTCGGGCCTCCTTCTCTGGCTCTGGAGTGAAGCATGGAGAATGGAGCCGTGGGGAGGAAGCTTGGAAGTCCTCGATGGGGAAGGGAGAACCTTGGCTGGAGGGAATGAGGGGTCCAACTTGGCACACCGTTTGTGGCTTCTCTCTCTGTCCCTTTCTCTCTCTTTCTCTCTCCCTTCTCTTTCCAATCTTTTTTCGTCTCTCGATCTCCCTGGGATGAGGTGGGGAGGGTGAGTCCCAGCCAGAGGAGATGGGCCAGATGGTTGGGCAACCGCAGTCGCGGTTGTCGCTACAGAGGGAGAGGAGGAAGAAGAAGAAGCTGATTCCACGGGTAGGAAACCCACCAGAATCAGCTTATTCTTCCTGTCTCTCAAAGCCCGGGGGTTAAAGGCTGCACAAATTTGGCAGCCTGAGGAAAGATGGGCCACCCCCAAGCAAATAACGCACTGAGTGTGACCATCCACTGACGACAGCTTATGGCCACACTCAGTGCACTTAGAAAAGGTAAGCTTTTGGCTATCAGCCATACCCATACTCACACCTGAAGGAAAAGAGGGCCCTACTGGTGATAGAGATATGAAATATAAGAGGGATACAGAGTAAAGTAATAAGAAAAATGAATATCTATCAAAAAAGAAAAATACCACACACACACACACACACACACACACACACACACACACACACACACACACACTACTAAGTACCCAAAGGTTTATATATAAAACTGGAAAATACTAAACTCGCCTGGAGCTCGAGGAATCCCGTGCTTGGTAAAGCCGCGGCAAATGCGTTCTGAGGATTGGAAGGAGGTTGCAGGGTAGTATGGGTAAGGGGGTGGAGCTTGGAGCTCGGATCTTTAGCTTGGCATGCTGTCGGCTCGGATCCGTATCGGATCTGTAACCCACAGGTTGCTGATAAAATTAAGTTAACTACTTCAGACGCTATGTTTTGGAGGCTGTTAAAGCTTCCTGAGTAATTTCTGGTTGATGTATCTGGTTGCCTAATGTACATGTGACTGTGGAGTAATCTGTGTATTGTTCACGACAGGCCTGCTGGGTGTGTGGAGGGTGTTCTTGAGAATGTTAAAGAGGTGGGGACTGATCAAAGAGCCTTGTGATACACCAGTGGTGATTAGGAGTTATGGAGAGAGGGTGGAGTGCCGTTTAACTAAATGATACCGACTGGACAAGTAGCTCTTGAGCCAAAAAAGGGTAAACTGAGATAGAACAAGTGAGGATATTTGAAGTAAAAGTTTGCTGTGACAAACTGTGTCAAAGTCTTTAGACAAATCTATAAATAAGGAGTACACTAGTTTGCTATTATTGCTTACTTTACTGACAGCATTTATAAAGAGTACTAAGTGCAGTGTTAGTACTATGGGAAGGACAGAAGCCATCTTAAGTAAGACATAGGATTTTTTCCTGTAGGAGATAGTTTTTGAAAGTATTTTTCAAATATTTTGGAGAGGGGAGAGATAATTACTACAGGTCCAAAGTTAGCGATATCTGTTGAACTTCCTCTGTGTAGAAGGAATACATGGGGTTCCTGGACTAACCAATTTATAAGGACTGAGATGGGATAGGCAATGCTATTGGCTACTGTTTAAGATATTCACCAGGAAGGCCATCAGCCTAAGTACAGCATGGTTTGAGTTTAAGGGTAGTTTTATACAAGATGTGGTCACAGGTTTGAAGGTGAAAGTGTATGTAGTGTCAAAGCGGCTGGTGAGCAGGGTTAGATTACATGTTGTAGAATCCTTGGTTAGGGGTCCCAGATGTTGGGGAAGCCTGGATTAAAAATTTTATTTTATCCATGTAATAAAAGCTAAATTCTATTGAAGTTTTGAGTTGAGTTATTGGGAAAGGGGTTAGGGTTGCATTTTTTGACCAGGATGTAAGATTTCTTTAATGGCTGACCAGAATCTTTAAGGATGGGTTTACTATTGCCCTGAATGTTACTAAAGTATAGTTTTGTCTTCATTTACTTGCTTTTTAATACGTTTGTGAAGCATTCTGAATTCAGGAATATTGTGCTGTTTTATATTTTTGTGATTTTTTTCCACGCTTTTTTCTATATCCTGCATTAGCATTCTGTTCTTTTGGATAACCAATTTGCATCTGTTTTTAGTCTCTTCTTTCTAGGAGATGCAAGTATTTAAGAAAGTTGTACTGAATTCATTTAAGGAGAGGATTTTTGGGATGTTCCAGTTAATAGATGATAGGGTAGTAAAAAGAAGTTATGTACTTACCATAATGTTCCATTTGTGTTGTCCATTGTCATTTATCCTCGACATATGGGTTCCATTCCAATACTGGAAAAGACTGGTGTTACTACAGCTCACACTGACCAAAAACTCTTAAGCTTCACTTCTACTCATAATCCCCCACTCCCATTTACGTCAGATCAAGTGTGCCTCAATGGAAGCCATATCTGCTATGCCTTAAAGATCACCATAAGACCCAAGTACATTATCCATTCCACCAAAGAGTTTTTAAAGGTCGGGAGATGGAGGGAGAGGAGTCCAGGATAAATGAAAATGGACAACACAGATGGAACACTATGGTAAGCACATAACTTCTTTACCTGATTATATCAAATTTCATTTTATCTTTGACATATGGAGCAGAGTCCCCAGCTACCTTAGACCTTGAGAGGACTCGTGGAAGGACATTCCTGAGCACCACCGAACCAAAGAATGCTCTTCCCCTAGAGACCAACTCTAACTTGTAATGAGTAATAAATGTACGGGGAGAAGCCCAAGTAGCTGCTGCACACATATCATCCATTGAAGCTCTAGATTGGAAAACTGCTGAAGTGGCAACAGATCTTGTAGAATGTGCCTTTCACAGGTCTAGGTGAGGCAATTTTCTTTTTGTCATAAATAAAGCAAATGCAATCCTTGAGCTGTATGGCTAAGGTCACCTTGCTAACTGGTTTACCAAAACTAGCACTTGAAAAGGAGACAAATAGTTGGTCAGATTTTCACACATCCTTAGTCCTATGAAGACAAAAGCGTAATTGTCTGTGAACATCTAACTAATGTAAACAGTATTCACCTCTGTTCAAAAAGTTTGGAAAGAATCAGCAAACGTTAAAAACACGAAAACAAAATATAACCGAAAATAAAAATAAAATGAAAAATCTCCAAAGAACACAGACAAAAAGGCTTTATTTCCAAATCTAACACACCTAAGCACTTTTATCTTATAACAAAGACTTCATCAGTGTCGAAAACATAAAACTACCATATATATATATATATATATATATATATATATATATATATATATATATATATATATATAAAAATACATCCAATAACAGTGTACCCGTCAATACATACAACTGATTAACTACCATGGTAACATCGAATCACTAATTCTCAAATTAAAGTGTGCTAGAACACAAGGCTAACACAGAAGATAACGAGGAGTATGAACTGGAGTAAATGAAAATAAAACTGGACAAAACATTAAAAAATAAAAATAAAAACTGGCAAAAATTACTGTATAGTAAAATAATTAGACCTTAGCGGCTCTAATTTTTAGTACACTTGAAACAGAGACACTATCATTAATGCCAGCCAAAGAGTAGCATTAAGCCTCAGTTGTCAGTGTAATTCTTTATAATACAAAGCAGCATCTAAATCATTTAAAGGTGTCACAAGAACCCTATTAATGGCAAAAAAGGTGAATTTTCTAAAATTAGAACACACCTGGGAATCGCGAAACAAGACATTGGTTGCCTTTTTTTTTCCAGTGCCATAAAGATGCTCACTGTTCCTATCCCTAACCTCCTCTTCATTTTGCCAACATAAAAGGCATCACACAGAGCATAAAGCTAAATAAACTAAATGCGTGGTATTACAACTCACCTTCCCTGGACAGGGAATAGAACAGCTAAACTGATCAGCAACAGCATACGGTCAGGTCCTGTATGAACTGTTTACTATACGGTAAATGTTCCCCAACTTTTATTTTTATTTTTTAATGTTTTGGCCAGCTTTATTTTAATTTTTATTTACACCAATTCTTATGCCTCATTATGTTGTGTTAGTCTTGTGTTAATTGTATTTATTGACTGATACACATACATAGTAGTAGCTTTAAGTTTTTGACACTATGATGAGGTGTTTATTATAACACTAAAGCGCTCAGGTGTGTTACATTTGGAAATAAAGCCTTTTTGTCTGCGTTCTTTGGTGATTTTTATTTTAAGTTTGGAAAGAATACCGGCATATTAATAGTCTGATTGATATTAGACTCTGACACTACTTTAGGTAGAAAAGGTGGGATTTGTTCCTTAGGAAACTCTGTCTCTGTGAAAAATTAGATAAGGTGGTTTACATGATAAGGCCTTGAATTTCTGAAATTCTTTTACCGGTGGTTATTGCCACCAAAAATAATATTTTCCATGACAAGTACTTTAGAAAATGACGTACAAAGTGCATGAAAAGCCAAAGAACATTCTTCCAAACCATTATGAAAATTTGAAATTGCTGCTAGTTGTATCCTGATGGTGGAATGGGAAGCTCCTGCACTGAACAGAGAGGCTATGAAATGTAAAATGTTATCAATATCCCTTTCACGAGCCCAGATGGTAAATCTGTTCCATTTACTAGTATACAGTTGCTGGGTGGAAGGCTTATGAAAAACTAGGAGAGTCTGGTGTACTGGGTTAGAAAGGTAAAGATGCCTAGCAACTAGTGGAACTGCAGGAACTATGCTGTCAGTCTGAGGTTCAGAATGGCTAGGTGAACTAGTTCATCTAGATGGGACAAAGTCTGGAGACGGGTCCAGAGATCTACAACGCTGAATTAGATAAGGCCAAAGAAAGGGGAACCATATCTGTCGAGGCCAAACTGGGGCAATGAGGATTACTTTGCTCTTCAACCTGAGTGCATTCTAGAATTTTGGAATTAGAGGTATTATGGGAAAACCATACAGGATTCTGGAGGGCCAAGTATGGAGGGACAGTCTCTCATAGTGACTTCCCCAGAGGGGGAATCAGAGCAAAGTAGTTGCTGCACTTGTTTAGGGGAGAGGGAAACATGTCACAGCAAAGCTGGCCCCATTGACAGAAAATCTTTTCCGTCACTTTTGGATTGAGAGACCACTCGTAATCTGCTCAGCTTGTCTGCTATCACATTGGAACTCCCTGGAATGTGCATTGCTATCAATAATTGGTTGGAAGACATTGCCCAGTGCCATACTCTGAATGCTTCTCAACAAAGGGGATAAGATTTGTTTCCTCCCTGTTTGTTGATGTACCAAACTACTGACATATTGTCTGTCTGAATTGTAATTTTTCTCACAGGAAGAACCGCTTGAAAGGCTTGCAATGCTAAAAGCACTGCTCCTAGTTCCAGAACATTGACATGCAAGTTAGTCTCTAAGGTGGACCAAATGCCTTGGACAGTCTTGCTCAGAAAATGCCCCCCCCCCCCACCACATCTGGGAGGTGTCTGTGGTCACTTTGGCCTTGGGTTCTGGAAGGACGAAGGGGTGGCCCATGAGACTTTCTCAGGAGTAACTCCACTAAGCTAGATCTTTTCTGCAATGATCGGTTTTCAGAATCTGGTCTGACATGGGCTGATATAGCACAGAAAATAGAGATGCCAGCAGAAATTCTAGAATTCTCATGTGACATCTGCCTAGGGGAACTAGAGTTATTGTCACTGCCAAAGAACCTAGGGCCTGTAAAATTAGGTGAGCAGATACCTTCTTTCTGTCAATTATTTTCTGACCCTTGGCTATGATTTTTCGAAGTATCACTGGGGGAAGGGATGCTACATTTGTGGTCATACTCATCACTGCCCCTATAAACTCTAAACTCTGAGTTGGAGACAGTTGAGAATTTTTGTGATTTACACTTATTCCTAGATATGCACAGGTGTTGAGAACATAAATCCCTTGTCTCTATCAATAGATGTCTGGTCTGAGTGGTAATGAGCCAGTTGTTAAAATACAGAAACACCCGGAATTCTTGCAGTCAAATGATATGCTACTACTGCCATACACTTGGTGAACACCCTGGGGGCTGTGGTGAGACCAAAGGGCAGCACCCCAAATTGGTAATGACTGGCTCCCAGCCCGAAGTGGAGGAACTTTCTGGAGTGCTTGTCCACTTTTATGTGGTGATACACATCCTGAAGATCTGGATCTATCAGAGCACATCCAGTTGTCCTTTCCTAAAAACTGAAGAATGGACTGTATCGTGACCATCCAGAATTTCATCTGTTGAACTGAGTTGTTCACTAAACTGAGATCCAAAAATGGACTCCAGTCCCATATCTTTTTTGGCACTAAAAAGAATATTGAGTAAACTCCAGATCCTCTCTGGTCTGATGGGACTTCTTGGATGACTCTCTTGTCTAGCAGTTTTTGAATTTCTAGAACTGCTGGTACACTCTGACTGGGTGGAACACTGGGGATTTTTTTTTTTTGCATATGGGGAAGAAGGGAAAAGGGTATGATAGAACCTCTGGAAATAATCTATTGCACACTAGAATATGTTATATTTAGCCAGTGGTTTGGTGCAAGGATAAGTGTCCAACTGCCTCCAGAGGAAGACAATCGGGCCTCCTTTCAGGAACGCTGAAAGGGCTTACCTAGGAAGGAGTCCCTGAAGACCTGGTTCTGCGGAACACCTCTGCCACGTGAATGGCATCTTCTATTGTCGTTCCTCCCGCATCCCTGAGAGAACTGGCATCACATGTGTCCTGGAAAAGTCCTTGGGAATTTTTGAACCACATCTTTCCACTGCTCATCTGATTCCTGGAAAAGGATCTTTGGGGGGGGGGGGGTTGAAAAATGTAAGCCCACAGCAGAAAGGATCTTCCCATCCTTCTAACACCAGGAAGATATCTCTCTAACTTTTGGGCTAAACAGAGATGATCCATCAAAAGGTGCATTGACAAATGAAGACTTAAATGATTCTGCAAAGTCACATAGGTGCATCCAGGAACATCTCTTTTATAGCTACTCCTGAACCTGCCACTTTGGTGGTCCCAATGAGCCTTATGAACGAATTTGACACAGATTCCAGAAAGGCTAATTAGGAAGCAATCTTTTGTTGGACTCCCTCAGTAACAGCTTCTGCCACGGTATCTGACAGCTCCTTGATCAGATCCCTTTGAAGTCTGGTAAAATGTGCAAGGAAATTCAAAGATCTTAAGGCAAAGGTCGATGAAGTGTAAACCTGCTTCCCAAATATCCACTGCCTGAGACTCTCTGTTGGGTGGATGGATAGATGAACTCATGAACTCTCCTCAGTGAGTTTCTTTTTCGTGGCGGCTGCTACAACCATGGCATCTACCGCTAAAACTTTAGCCCAGAATTGTTTATCCTCAGGAGCAGATAATATTTTGTCTGGTCTTTAGGGGATGGGTTCAATGGTGTCTGGAGTCTTCCACACCCACTAAGAAATCAAATGAATGAGTCTGTCAGCGGGTGAAGCCACCCAAGAGGTACATGGGTGAGTACCAAAAGCCTGCAGGTAAACAGATTCCTCCGAGGAAGGGTTTTGGGACTTCCAGTCACCCCCACTGTTTCAAAATTTCAGGATCCCTCTCCATCAAAATCAGCATCTTCCATGACCAGTTCCTGTAGGGAATCCAAGTGCTTCCTCTTGCACTTCTTCTGAGGAACCTCCTCAGGGGGATAGTCTGGGAAGGTATTAGAAGAGTCTGTATCTAAGATTCCTGAGGATTTGGTACTTGCTGCCCCAGTGGAGAGACAGGTCGAATAACTGGGCATGAGGAAAGTATCTGCTCCAAGAAGGAAGGGGCTGACTGAGTCACTTTAAGAGACAAGGCCCTCTCCATTGCGTCAAACGTTGACCCCCCCCCCCCGAAGAGAAGGGAGCTCGGAACAGAGACAGACTGCCTCAGAGCCATAGTCACTCCCCACTTCGAAGAACCAGACCCTGAGACAGAAGCCAGAGCCGAATTGAACCATGCCAACTCCTGCCCCTCTGAGGTGATAGGGCAAATATGGCCCCAGGAAGTCTCCGGATACAAACAAACCAAAGAACTCAGGATAATAACTGGTTCCAAAGCAAGAGAAATATAAACTCTGATACCTTAGAGGAGGAGTTATTAAAGGGGAGAATGAATGAAGGTTCAGCTCCTGAACCCATTGGGGCCGGTGCCAAAAGGAAGTCGTGTAAAACCTCTCACCCACAAAATTTTATTTACTAGTGTCTGCACATCCAGTTCTGTAAGGCTTTTGGTGGAATGGATTAAGAGATGGTGATTTAGGTCTTTGAAGAAAAACTTTGGGTAACTCAATCACAAAGGGGTCAATAGATTGGGAGCAACTAGTTCTGGGTAAAACTTCCTTTTGCACTATATCCACAGTCTGCACCAATGTAGTTGGCATCTATGAAGAATCAAAAGGCAAAATTTCTTGTGCCGAAGCCTTCAGTGTCAAAGGTTTTGACACAGGAATGGTGGTCAGTGCCGGTGATTTTCCCAGTACTGAAGTCTTACAGCCAAGACCATTGGTTCCAAGGAACTATGCTTCTTAGATGTCATTGCTGATGAAGATGTTGGTATCGACAAACTCCTCTTTTTGCCCTTTGCCAAAAAGGACGATGAAGAAGGGGGAAGAAATATCCGTTTTACTCTTGTCTTGAGCATTTTTGGTCTCTCCAAGGGAGGAAGGAATCAAAACTTTCAATATTAACTTGTTGTTTCCTCTCAATAAGAGCCCTGTGGCTAAAGCCATGGCAAATACTGCAATCTTCCTGTAAATGTGCAGGATCCAAACAATAAACACGTAACAGTTGTAAATCCAATGAATGGATCTTTTGGTTGCACTTCTGGCATTTTTTTGAAGCCAGAAGGGGCTTTAGTTTTCTCTCACAACAAAAAGGTGGCTGGAAAAGACACGACACTCACATAAAAGAGAAATAGAAAAACTCTCTCAAACAAAAAAAAAGTAGACAGAAAAGCATTTTCCTCCTAAAGGGGGAAAAGGAGAAAAACTATCAACGATGACAGTTAAAGAGTACACCGAAGTGTATGGAAGAGGGCTATCAACAGTGCTAGAGGAGAATACAATGGAGTGTATGGAAAGGGGACAGCAATCAGTACCTGAAAGGTAGAGGAACAGTGAAAGGGTTAAAATACGGAATAACCATAGGAAAAAAAGGAAAAAAAACTTGAAATAATATGAAGTAAACTATTCAAAAAATGTACTAAGTTTGAATGCTCTGGTGAATGCGTCCATCTAGAAAAGGCAGCAAACAAGATCCGAGGTAAATGGGAGAGAGAGACATTACGGGTAGAGGAAGCTCAAGAGTTTTTGGTCAGCACAAGCTGTAGTAACAGTCAAGTCGGTTCCAATATCGGAACCAAACCCATATGTCAATGATAAAATGAAAACTGACATCATCAGATTGGATATTTCTGTGTTAAACTTGGACAGGTTGTATGTTGTTTTATAAACATGCTGTTTAAATGTGTGACATATCTGGTTATATAGACTGGCAATTGGTCACAGAGATACTGACACTATACCTGTGGTTGTGAATTTGCTAGTGTCTGATATTAGGATTCAGTATAGTAAGGAATTAGATGTCTTGTTATAATGCGTGGGGCTGTTAATTACTTGTGTACAAGTTCATGCTAGATGTAGGGAGGTTACAGGTTACATCCAACCAATCAATATTGACTTCACCTGGTAATAGTTTTACTTGTGGAAATGTTATAGATATAAAATGTAGGACATCTTCTAGTGTAGCTGTATTGTTTCCAAGAGAGAAGTAAAGGACAGTAAAATGTGTTTATAGCTGTTATTTTCAGGAAAGTAATAAGAAGCCCTGTTGAACTGAATGTTAGTATTGTTTTTGAGGGAAATGTGGTAGTTGCTGGGAAATATTAAAGAAATAACACCACTTTTTCTCTTTACATGTTCATTACAGATGATATAACCAGGGGGATATAATTTTGGAGTAATTTATGCTGGGTCAATTATTACATAGAAGAATCATTTTACAGCTGTTACAGAGCAATTAACAAAGAGGCATAAAGAAGAACAGGTTTTCTTTCATTTATTGAATGCCAAAACAAAGAAGCTAGAGAGACTAAGCAATTGACACATATAGTGCAGTCTTTGGTCAAGAGAAAGGACAGTGGTCAACTTAGCAAGTAGTCCTTAACAGTGCACAGCCACTTTCTAGCACAGGGCAGGCGCATATTTAATAGTTAAACTGTACACAGCAAGGCACTTCATACTAAACTTGCTTACATTGCAGAAAGACAATGTTCTCAGTGAAACCTATCGAGTGTTTGGCCTTCTGGTTGAGCTCATGCAGTATCAGGATTAGGGGATGGATGTAGTGACCTCAGGCTTTGAATGGAAAGAAAGGAGAAAAACTCTATTAAACTGCAATATTATATTTAGGCAATAAAGTTAGTACTTATTCCTAGAGAAGGAAGAAGGACCACAGTGAGTCAGACAAAGAGAATATGGGGTAATGGAAATGTAGAGAGATGGGTAAGAAAGTTTAGTAAGGTTGACAGTTAATATGGTCAAAATGGGGTTAACCACGAGGAACACTGATAAAGAATCACAGTAATCCAGTGTAGATAGCTATATAAAGTGAATTATCGGAACACACCACTACACTGATAAGCACAATATAAAACCATCTCTTAGTAAAAATTAATTGGATTAACCAGTCCATCATAAAGTTTATTTCTCTGGCAGCCAACAGAATTAATCAGTAGAAACTGGAAAGCACAATCTGAAATAACTGTATCTGAAGTACTGAATACTACAAGAGATAAAAGAACTGGAAGATGTATCTTTACAAAAGAGAAGGAGCAAATTACACAGAAACAAGTGGAACTTGTGGGAACAATACTTGCAGAATAATGTTCAGGAGGAGGAATGAGGTTTAAGAGAAGGCAGGAAATGAGAGATTTATGTAATACTGGACAGAGAGACAATTGTTATAAAGAAAGAAACCTTATAGTAAATGGAAAAAATGTTAATATTGTTTTTCTTTTCTTTTCTATTAATGTATGTGTGTCTATGTCTAGGTGATATTTTAATAAAGGTGTTTAAAAAAAATTCCCTGTCATTTTCCCAAATTTGTTACATATAATACCCATAAGATGGTAATTTATGAGATCATACCATAGAGAATTTATAGGAGACCCTACTGGTGGAGAGAGAGAGATTTAGGTGCTGCACATGCCCATTAATGATAGAGGGGGCAGCTCTGGGGGCAATTTCATATTACCCAGCCATAGATCCAAGATGAATCTGAATAATGACAGGAATGAACTTTGTTCTCCATGGAGGGGAACTCTCTTCCAGAAAATGGGTATCCTCTGAGAAACATACCTGCCCCCCATTACATTCTATATATGTTGCAGAAAAATATTTATGTCCCTGGATTGAGGATTTCTGGCACCATTCATCTTGTGGATGTGTACGTCAAGGAGTACTGAGTCAGAGGATGCCTTATAAGCTAGGCTCAAACCTCCTCTCAGCAGTCAGAGAGACTGCGTAAAGTGACAGAGCTTTGAGGTGGTCCATGTATTCTTTGCGAGAAACCTCTGTCATTCAAATTGTTGCATGTGCTATGCCAAACACATGCCAAAGGGGCACTATACTTGATGAACAGCCTGATGAGGGCTGAGTAGATAGGACAATGACATATCTGGGGATCTACTGGCTATCCCTCTTTCTATACTCTGCTCAGTATTAAATGATTTCCCTACCACAGGGGACACATATTGCTCAAATGTTAGGGCACTGTCCGATACATCTCCAAGTCCCAAACTACTGGGTCAAATCTTAGGGGTGTATTACCCAATGTGGCAGTTTCTCAGGGTAGTCAATCTCTCACAAGAAACAATAATGTACTGTTTGCCATTTAGTTTTAGTTCCTGGTTATTTACTTGGCATTGGCTTTCCGGCAGAATGGTGGAGTAATTTGGGGCTTTGGTAACTGCTTTTAACCTGAAAGTGTCTGCAAACTTGGTCAGCCAGAGACCCTTGGTGTGTGCCTTTACTTCTGAGAAGCAGATGCCAAACAGGAGAGGTCCCAGCACAGACCCTGCAGGACACCACTGGTAACTGGTCTTTTTGTGGAGGTAGTATCCCCTACCTTAATTTATTTTGCCCTGTGAGCCAGGTGACAATCCAATGGGTAGCACAGGAGGTTTACTCCTAGTTTGGTGAGCTTCTCCACTATGCCTGAGTGGGGGGATTATCTCAAAGGCTTTGGCCAGCTCTAGATAGGTGATTTGTACCATCTTACCTTCATCCACTGCTTTAGCAGTGTTTTTGAAGTCCGTCAGGTTGAGTAAGCACGCCAGCCTTTGATGAAACCAAACATGGATGGAAAAGTACAGTTTTGTACCTACCATAAATGTAGATGTCCGAACTGGATAGCATCTGCAGTCATAACAAGTGGGTTGTCCTGTCGTCAGGCAGCCCTGCAGTCGGCCGGATTCCAAAGTCCGGGTCCGGCTTCGGCTGATGTCGCACTCCACCCGACGTCATCTCTGTTGGTCTTCGGGTATATAAGCATCAGCCGACGCCATTTTCCTCAGTGTTTCTTGCCCCAGATGCCAGTAGCCCTCTTGCAGGCTAAAATTTGGATAGATGCCAATGTTTCCAAATAGATAGAGGTAAACACAACAATAAGCATATATGTACATATATACAAACAAATACACCATAAAGACCCCCCAACAGCTAGCTATTAGGAGGGTAAACACCTAGGAGTACCACAGAGGGAAGGAGGAGGGTAATCCTGACTGCAGATGCTATCCAGTTCGGACATCTACATTTATGGTAGGTACAAAACTGTACTATGTCCTTCATGGATGCATCTGCAGTCATAACAAGTGGGTAGAATACCATAGCCAACTAGGGAGGAGGATAAAAGTAGATTATGGTGTGTTTAGGATCCCTTGCAGTACAGCAGTGGCAAACCCTGCTCGGGATCTGGAATATAGAGGCAAATTATAATGCTTGGCAAATGTATGCACGGAGGTCCAAGTAGCCGCCTCAATGATGTCTTTGGTTGCCACTCCTCGTAAGAAGGCTGTGGTAGTGGCTGTTGCCCTTGTAGAATGAGGTCTTATGTTCTGTGGAATTGGTTTTCCATGGAAGGAGTAACAGTATCGTATGCAATTTCCTATCCATTTGGAGATTGTCTGTTTGGAAATAGCTTTTCCTTCCCTTCCTGTTGCATAGGCTACAAAAGTTGGTCAGTCTTTCTGCTATTTTTGTTCTGTCCAAGTAGTAGCGTAGCTGTCTATGTACATCCAAGGTATGCAGTATTCTTTCCCTCTGTTTTGTGGGTTGGGAAAGAAGGTAGGTAGGTGGATTGCCTGATTTAAAGACACTCTGGATACCACCTTGGGCATAAATGTAGGATTAGTCCTCATGGACACTCTATCTTGGTGGAAGATTAGGAAGGGTTGCACTGCCATTAAGGCCTGAAGTTCTGAAACCCTCCTTGCTGAAGTAATTGCTAGTAGGAAAGCAGTTTTCCATGACAGGTGTTGTAGGTCTGCTGTTGCTGCTGGTTCAAAGGGTGATAGTGTCAACTTTTCTAGCACAAAGTTTAAATCCCAAGCTGGTAATGGTGGTTTCCTTGGAGGTTTTACATTCTTGATTCCTCTGAGGAACTGCCTGAGCAAAGGGTGCGAAAAACAGGTGGATCAAAGCTGTATTCTGCTGAAATAGCTGATGCATGTATCTTGATGGAGGAGTAGGACAGGCCTGAATGAAGAAGTTCGCCAGATACTCCAGAATGTTAGGCATATCTATGTTTGACACATCTTTTCCTCTTTCCGTACTCCAAATGACAAACCTTTTCCATTTTCCAGCATAGTTCCTTCTTGTTGAAGGTCTGCGGGCTTCAAGAATAATGTCTTTAACTCTTTGGGAAAGTTCTGGATTAGCTGCTGCTATGTGATGTTCCATGCAGTCAGTTGCAGCGTTTTAGGTTTGGATGTATGATGCTGTAGTTGTTCTGAGTTAACATCAAAGGCATCAGGGTATTGGCCACATATTGTTCCGAGACATGCTCTTCAGTAGTGGGTACCAGTGTTGTCTTGGCCAGTTTGGAGCTATCAGGATTATCCTTGGACGTTCTTCCTTGATTTTTAGTAGTACCTTGTGTATCAAAGGAAGAGGTGGGAATGCATATGCTGTTAGGCCTTTCCAGTTGAAGGAGAGTGAGTCCACTTTCCATGCTAGTGGGTGGAATGTCCTTGTGCAGAATTTTTGAGCTGGTGATTGAGAGGTGATGCGAATAGGTCTATCTGTGGCATTCCCCATTTCTTTGAGATGGTCTTGAAGATGTCCGGGTGCAGCTTCCATTCGTGGGCATCCGAAGTGGTTCTGCTTAATATGTCTGCTAGAGTATTGTCTTTCCCGGTACAAATATTGCCTGTAACTGAATGTTGTAGCTGAGTGCCAGGGTCCACAGCTCCAAGGTCATTCTGCATAGGGGGTATGAATGAGTGCCTCCCTGTTTGTTGATGTACCACATGACTGTGGTGTTGTCTGTCCTTATCATCAACTGGCCCTCTTTGAGAAATGGTTTGAACTTTTGGATTGCCAGTTTTACTGCCAGCATTTCTTTTAGATTGATGTGCAGGTGAAGTTGATCCTGTGTCCACAATCCTTGCACGCATTTGTCCAGCATGTGGGCCCCCCATCCTAGGTCTGAAGCGTCTGTTGTGATAGTCTGGCTTGGTTGACATCTGCGAAAGGGTAGGCCTGGGTTTGACTGGCATGCCTGAGCCCACCATAGGAACTCCTGTTTTAAGCATGGAATTAGTGGGATTTCTGTTTCTAGACTGTGTCTGTGTTGGGACCATAAATTCTTTAGGTACCACTGTAGTTTCCTCATATGTAGTCTGGCAAATGGGACCAAGATTATGCATGATGCCATGAAGCCCAAGGCCTGCAGAACTTTTCTTGCTGTTAACTTGTTCAGTTTTGTTAGTGCCAAGAAGTAAAGAGGAAGTTCTTTTTGTTTTCTGTAGTCAGGAATGCCATTTGTTGTACTGTGTCCAATTCCGCCCAAGAATGTCCTTGTTTGGGATGGTATCAGCCTTGACTTTTGTAAATTGACTGTGTATCCCAGTCCTTGTAGCAAGTAAATGACCCTTTGTAAATCTGTTGTCAGCTTGCTTTTGTTGTCCCCTTGTAGCAGGCAGTCGTCCAGGTATGGGTAAATTTGAATTCCTGTAGTCTGCAATGGGCGATTACTGATGCCAGGCATTTTGTGAATACTCTGGGCAGTAGATAAGCCAAAGGGCAATGCTGAGAATTGATAGTGCTCTGATCCTGCAAGAAATCTGAGGTATCTTCTGCAGATTGGTCGAATGGGGACGTGCAGGTATGCCTCCTTGAGATCTAGAGTTACCAGCCAAGACTCCTTGCCCAGCATGGGAAGAAGTTGCTGTAGGGTCAGCATTTTGAATTTTGGGACAATGATGTATGTATTTAAGGTGGACAGGTCGAGAATTGGTCTCCAACTTTTTCCTTTCTTGGAACTAGGAATAGTCTGGAATAGAACCCCTTTCCTTGTTCTGCTGTTGGCACTCTTTCCACAGCTCTCATGTTTGCTAACTCCATTATCTGGCGTAGAGCCTCTGTTTTTTGATTTGGAGGTAGATTTGGCATTCCTATTTTGACTGGTAAAGTGTGGAAGTGAAACCGGTAACCTTGATCTATGGTTTGTAAAATCCACTTGCCTTTTGTTATGTAGTGCCAGTTCTTTGAAAATAAGGTTAACTTTCCGCCTAGAGGAGCTGCTATTTGTTCCCTGGTAGGCGGATTTAGGATTAAGTCACTGTGGTTGTGCTGATGTAGTGGCAGTGGCTGTGTCTGTGCCTCTGTTGTTACCTTGCCACTGTTGTCCTCTGTAGGCACCTCCTCTGGATTGGTTTCTGCCTCTGGAACGTCTATTCCTGCCCCTTTGAAATTTTGTGGAGTCAGGAAAGGACCAATTTTTGGCAGGCCAGTTCCTGCTAAACCTTGGGGGTTGAACCTGCAAGAAATCTTTAACAGTTTGAATAGATTTTGCCTTCTCTTCCATTTTCTTCATAACCTGCTGGGCAGGTGTACCAAACAAACTTGTCTTGTCCATAGGAGCATCTAGCAACTTAGCTTTAACATGATCCGGTAAAGCTTGTTCCTTTAGCCATGCATGCCTTCTTATCACTGTGCCTGTCATGGCTGATCTAAATGAAGCCTCCAGTGCATCATAGCCACATTTTAAGGAATGGTTGCTAACCTGTTGTATGTTATTTACCATCTCTAATACATATTTCTTATCAAGAGATTCATCAGTGGTTAGTTTTTAGTTAACTGATCAAGCATAAACTCTTGGTATTGTATCATGTGAAACTGACAGTTTAAAGCTCTAGCTGAGAGAGTAGCTGAAGTGTAGACCTTTTACCCCATCTGTCTAATGACCTTGCTTCCCTTTCAGAAGGAATAGGGTTTTAGCTGTGGTCGCTACTGCCTTGGGACCCTGGGATATAGTTTCTGGGTCTGCAAGTGGGGCCTTGTAAAGGTGGTGATGAGTATCTGGCACCCTGTAAAATCTGTCTGGTTTGGCAGGGGCTGGGGTAAAGAATCTGGAGCGAGCAAACATCATTGAAAGCATCATCCACCACAGAGAGAACAGGAGGTATAGCTAAGGGCCTGTGCTGTGGGAGGTGCAGAAAGGTCCTAAGTCTTTTCTGGAGTCTGAAAAATCCTGTTGCTGCCATTGGAACTGTTCTCGCATGGCATGCAAGGTTTCCCAAAGGAGAATTCTTCTGGTGGGGAAGCAGCTGGAAGGGATTCTTCAGCATCAGAATCTTCAAAATTGGAGAAGGGCGCCTCTGGCTGGGCAGTTATGTCTGATTCATCAGCAGAATCATCAGAAGACACTGGCTCAGGGCTCTGCCCTAGGTCTCTTCTCTGGGGGCTGAGAGGCCCTGTCTGGGTGAGATTGAGATCCTCTAATTAAAGAAATTAAATCTTCTGCCAAAGAAAGCATTTGAGAACTAGAAGAGGGCCTGGATGTGGGGGTTTAACAGGCACTGTTTTAGTAGTTTTGGCTGCTTTAGCCCTGGCGAAGGCCTTAATGGACATGGCTGCTGGAGGCCTAGCAGCACCACGTGCTGGGGTAGAGACATCCAAGGGGATGGTGTCTGATAAGTCAACCACCGTAGTGGGTAAAATTTCTGAGGTCGATTCAAGAGTTGTAGCAGGGGCCTCAGTTGTAAGAATAGGTTCAGCTGTACTTTGATCAGTTTTCGGTTTCGCCGAAACCGAGACACTCATGTTTGCTTTACCGTGGTTTCGGCCGAAACCGCGGACCGCGAGTGTCGGTCTTTATCTTTGCGTTTTTTGGTAGATTGGGTAGTCGGAGGATCCGACGGCATAATGTACGCAAAATCAGAACCGAAAAACTGTTCTGCAAACTCCGACCGACGCCTAAGCGTTCGTCGGTTGAAAGAGGTACAGGCCGAACAGGCTGCTACGTCGTGGGCTGGGCCTAAACAAGGCAGACAGTAAGAGTGGAAATCTTTATGAGGTATTTGTTTCCCACAGGTTAAACAATTGTTAACTTTTTCTGACATCGGCTGAGGCAAGAAAGAGTCCCCAACGGGGTACTTAGCTTTAGAAGTCTTAAGTAGTATTCGGTAGAAGTAATCTCTGGATCCGACCGACCGGCACTTGCGAACAGCTTCTGCTTGGCCACGCGCAAGAAAGACTGGGGAAAATGGCGTCGGCTGATGCTTATATACCCGAAGACCAACAGAGATGACGTCGGGTGGAGTGCGACATCAGCCGAAGCCGGACCCGGACTTTGGAATCCGGCTGACTGCAGGGCTGCCTGACGACAGGACAACCCACTTGTTATGACTGCAGATGCATCCATGAAGGACATCCTGTGTTTGGAGGATACCAATGTTCCTATTGATTAAATGACATAAAACTATTCATACTTATGGGTTAGTAAATAGCCAGGTCATAGGGGGCCCCTAACTTGTGCAGGGGTGAGGTTGTCTTCTATTCGCTTGGCAGAAGTAGTGTGTGGAGGTGGAGGTAGTACATTGTTGTTAGGGGCAGAGACAGATCATGCTTAATGCTATTACAGATAAATCTTGGAATACTGCCAGGACCCACAGATGCAGTATTTTTTGGCTTTAAATAGCTCCTTCAGGACTCTGGGCCACTAATCAAGGAGCTTCAAGCCTCATCACTGGCACCTGTGGTGGACATTCGCTGGGAGGATAAGTACACACACAGTATTTCCAGATGCAGCTCTCTGCATCGTATGCAATTTCCCTTAAGAACACACAGAGACCACAGCTAGTCTGGGGCTGGTTTCTCCCTCTTTCTCCAGATCCCCAATAAAACTCCCCCCCCCCACTGGCACAGCTATGGAGTTGAGATATCAGCTTGTGTGTTCACGCCAAGACCTCCAGCACCCTCTCTCACCAACCAGTGCTTCGTGTATCTGCCCAAGTAGTTGACACACAGACTCTTGAGATTTGATTTACACACACACACACACACACACACACACACACACACACACACACACACACACACCTCTGGGGAAGGCTGGCACAGGTTTGCAAGCTATGGCCACTTCTGCCCAGACTATAATAAGAAGTTATGTACCTACCATAATGTTCCATGTTAGTTGTCTTCTTCTCGCCTTCTTTCTTGCTGGATGGGTTCGGAGCCGATCCTCGGCTCTGACTCGGCCAATACTAAAGCTCGAGAGCTAATTCCACCAGCTCGAGGCTCCCCTATATCCCACAATGCTAGGCGGTAACTACTCAGATCTCGTTTGATAGCTATACCAAGCAATCCTAGTCTCCAAATAATGGAGTAGGGAAACCTACCTCAAAACAACCTGCGTAAAAAAATATTGCAGATCACAGCAAGGATAAAAGAGGTGGAAGAACGTGTGGGAATGACAACTTCCAAAGGAAGAACACAAACTGAATTCCTTTTGGTCTGTCCAGGCTTGGGGGAAGGAGGGTGGGACACAAGAAAGAATGCGAGAAGAAGACAACTATCATGGAACGTTATGGTAGGTACATAAACTTCTTAATGTTAAGTTGTCAATCTCGCCTTCATTCTTGCTGGATGGGACCGCGTTCCCTAGCACCTTATCCTGGGTGGCCTATCGGAACAGACTCTTGAGAACAGTGGAAACAAAATTGGCATGGCTTCTGGAAACCATGTCCAATTTGTAATGTGAAATGAATGTATGAGGAGAAGCCCAGGTGGCTGCTGCACAAATGGAATCTATTGGCAGCCTATCCTGAAAAGCTACGGATGTAGCTAATGCCCTAGTTGAATGAGATCTAGGTCTTGAGGGTAGTTTCTGATGTCTAATCTCATAGATGAAGGTAATTGTAGAGGTGAGCCATCTAGAGAGGGATACTTTAGTAACTGGAAGGCCCAATTTCCCTTCTGCATATGACAGAAACAATTGATTAGATTTCCTGAATTGTTTAGTCCTGTCTAAGTAATATCTAAGTTGGCGATGAACATCCAAGAAATGTAGCTTTTGTTCGGATCTGTTCGAATAGTTAGGGAAAAAGACGGGGAGATCAACAGTTTGGTTTAGGTTAATTTGAGAGGAAACTTTAGGCAAAAAGGATGGATTAGTATGGAGAGATACCCTGTCTTTGTGAAACACTAAGTAAGGAGGAATACTGCACAGAGCATGGAGTTCAGATACCCTTCTTGCTGAAGTTATAGCTACCAGAAAAAGTGTCTTCCAGGAAAGCAACTTCAAAGAACATGAAGCCGCCGATTCGAAGGGGGGAAGAATTAAAGATGCAAGAACCAAGTTCAAGTCCCATTGAGGCGGGGGATGTTTGATTGGAGGTTTGAGAAGAAATACGCCCTTTAAAAAAGCTTTACAGAGTTTGTGAGCCATGATGCTAGACTCTGAAACACCAACATGAAAATTTGATATGGCAGCCAATTGAACTCTAATGGTAGATGCAGAAGATCCTAAATGAAAGAGTTCTGCTAGAAAGTCTAGAATAGTCTGGATAGGTGCAGTAAAGGGATCTATGTTTCTTGATGTTGCCCAAAGGGAGAAGCGTTTCCATTTGCTATTATAAATCTTCCGGGTAGAAGATTTATGAGAGGCTATCAAAATATCTCGGACCGAGCGAGATATTGCGGGAAGCCTGGCTAAGGTTGGAATCTGAGAAACCACGCTGTGAGGTTCAGAGAGGGCAGAGATTGGTGCAGCTGACCCGATTGGTGGGTTATCAGATCTGATACTGGGTCCAGATGCCAAGGCTGCTCCAAAAGGTAATGATGAAGAAAGGGAAACCATATCTGTCGAGGCCAGTAAGGGGCAAGGAGGATCATTGTCACTCTCAAGGCGATGGCTTTCTGAATTAGTTGAGATATCAGAGGAAAGGGGGGGGAAGGCATATAGAAGTCCCCGGGGCCAGTCGTGGATTAGAGCGTCTCTGGTGGGATGGCCTGGTAACGGGAAGAGAGTGAAGTCGTGAGACTTGCTGTTTTGGGGAGTAGCAAGAAGATCGCAGCAAGGCTGGCCCCATCTTAGGAATACTTCTTCTAGAACTGATTTCTTTAGAGATCACTCGTGGGGCATGAGAATTGCTCTGCTCAATTTGTCTGCAATAACATTGGATTTCCCGGGAATGTGCATTGCTATCAGAAAACGCTGAGAAGAGATCGCCCATTGCCAAAGTCTGAGTGCCTCTCGACATAAAGGGTATGATCTGGTTCCGCCTTGTTGGTTGATGTACCACACTACGGACATGTTGTCCGTTTGAATTGCAATAGTCCCAGTGGGAAGAGAGTCGTGAAGGGCTTGCAACGCTAAAAGCACTGCTCTCATCTCTAAGATGTTTATGTGCAAGTGGCACTTGAAAGGTTGCCATGTGCCCTGGACTGTCCTGCCCTGATAATGCCACCCCACCCGATCAGGGAGGCGTCTGTTGTCAACGTGGCGACTGGGGGGGGGGAGGGTCTTCCTCGGAGAAGTTGAGGTGATCTGATCCACCAAGACAGTTGTTTCTTGCATGATTGTGTTATCAATATGGTATGGGACATCGGGAGCTGTTGAAAGGACCACTGAGTAAACAGCATCCATTGGAGGATCCTCATGTGAAAGCGAGCTAAGGGGAGAAGGGGAATAGCTGCTGCCATGAGTCCTAACACCTTCAAAACTAGTCTGGCTTTGACTTTGTTGCACTGTAAGAGAAGGGAAACTTGGTTCCGAATGTCTGACACTCTCTGCTCTGTGAGTCTGGCTGAAAGATTGAGTGTGTCTAAGATGGCACTTATAAAGGTAATAGATTGACAAGGCGACAAGGCAGATTTTTCAAAATTTATCGAAATGCCTAGAGCTTGGCAAGATTGGATGGTGAAGTCCCTGGATAGAAGAAGCTGATGTCTGGTGGTGGCGGTAAGGAGCCAGTTGTCTAAATATGGAAACACCTGGAATCCTTGACGTCTCAAGTGAGCCGCGACCACTTCCATGCATTTGGTAAACACACGGGGGGCTGTAGTGAGACCAAAGGGCAGGGCCCTGAACTGGTAGAGACTGGCTCCCAGCCTGAAGCGGAGATATCTCCTGGAGTGTCTGTTCATCTTGATGTGGTAGTACGCGTCCTGAAGATCTATCGAGCACATCCAATTGTCCTGACCCAAGAAGGGTAGAATGGACTGTAGCGTGACCATCCGGAATTTTGTTTTCCTGACATACTTGTTTAAGTAGCTGAGATCCAGTATGGGTCTCCAGTCCCCTGTTTTTTTTGGCACCAAAAAGAATTTGGAGTAGATTCCGGATCCTTGCTGGTCTGCTGGGACTGGTTGGATAGCTCTTTTTGATAGCAGCTTTGAAATTTCTACTGCTGCTTGTTCCCTTAGACCGGGTGGAACGTCTGGAAGGGATCTTTTGGGTTGGGATGGGATGTGAACAAAGGGAATTTTGTAACCCTCGGATATGATCGACTGTACCCATTTGTCTTGAGTAAGGGAAAGCCAGGCTTTTGGATACAGGGATAATCTTCCCCCGACTGCCTCCGAAGGTGGACAGCCAGGCAGCCCCTCAGGGATGCTGACAGGGTTTGTCAGAGAACATTTCTCTGCTACCCTGGTTTTGCGGACCTCCTCTGCCTCTAGGGCGGCGTCTATTATTATTCCCCCCTCTGCCTCTAGAGGGGAATCGGCCTTGTGCGTCAGAGGAGACTCCCTGGGATTGTTTGCGGAACCACATCTTTCCTCCCCTCTGACCTTTGGGACAGGGTCTAGAAGGGGTAGAAAAACGGACTCCTATGGCAGAGAGAGTCTTACCTTCTACCTCGCACCTGGTCAATGTATCCTTCACCTGTGGACCAAACAAGGATGATCCATCAAAGGGAGAATTAGTGAAGGACGCCTTGAAAGGGTCCGCAAAGTTACATAGCCGCATCCAGGCATGACGTCATAAGGCAACACCTGTGCCTGCGGCTCTACTCGCCCCATCTGCAGCATATATCATCAGCCGCATGGAGGAGTTAACGATGGAATTCAGGGTTGCCAACTGGGAGTTCATTGCGTCTTTGAACCCCTCAGCTGTAGGATCCTTTATCAGTTCACCCATGTCCTTGAGTAAATTTATTTTTTTATTTATTTATTTTATTTTACATTTGCTGACCGGGATAGTCTGACTGGATGCATGTCCATTTTCAGCGGAGGCCCGGGGAGAAAAGCTCCACATAGATAGTAAGTTACATTCATATTAGACAGACAACATATCACTACATTTGATAATTAATACATAAGAAGAAAGAAAAAATACATTAACATTTAGATATCACCTTATTAATGATAGGCTCAGAGATGAGCATACTTTATATGTACCTTAGGTACTCCAATATTGATATGGAGAGTGAGGAAGTGAGGGATTAGTCTGGTTTAGAGCATTGGCAGAGCCATTGGGTTTTAAAGTGGTAGAGTAGACCTTTCTTGAATTTGTTTTGGGAGGTGGCATTGGTAATTTGAGGAGGAAGGGAGTTCCATATTTTACCAATGGCATTGGCAAACAGAGAGTCACCACCTAGATTACAGGATTTGACCGTTTGTACAAGTAACATGTTTGATGAGCGCAGACTGTTTAGATTTGTGTAGGGAATGATTAACTTACTCAGTGCAGGAATGTTGTCTGGTTGATTGAGAATTTTAAATGCTACTGTTAGTTGGTTCTGCTTGAGTAGGTTTGGTAGTTCAATCCAACCAAGGTTAAGTAGGTTAATACAGTGATGGGTTTTATAGGGCATGCCTGTAGCAAATCTAGCAATATGATTATAACAACAGGTGAGTTTATTTAGGTCTGATTTTTTTAAGGTTAGTGAGTATGGGGGAGGCATATAAGAGGGTAGAGAGAAGATGTGAGTGGGCAATGGCCACTTTTGCCATGGGAGTCAGAAAGGATTTTATTCTATATAAGGACCCCAGTTTCTTATTTACTGTTTTAATAGTTTGGTTGATGTGCAAATCATATCTAAGTTTGTTATCGATGGTAACACCTAGTAGTTTGGTATTGTTGTCAGGGGAGATAATAGTCCCGTTCTTGAATTGTACAGTAAAGGGTATGTGGGTAGGTTTATGGGTAGGATGGAAGAGTAGCAGCTTGGTTTTCTTTGGATTGAGGATCAAATGGCGACCTAACAACCATTCTTCTACTGCGGTGAAACAGTCTTGGGTTTTAGATAGCAGATTAACTGGCGATTTGTCCGAGCAAATGAGTGTCGAGTCATCAGCATATTGAATACAGGAGGTCTCAGGGATAATTTTGTAGAGATCATTAATAAAAATAGAAAAGAAAAGTGGTCCCAGTATGGAACCTTGGGGCACCCCTATGGAATTAGGTAAGAGGGTAGAGAGGTTGTTATGCCAGAGAACAGCTTGTTTCCTATCAGAGAGATAGGCATAAAACCAATCCAGAGTTTTGTTATCTAGGTAGAGAGTTTTTAGGGTGTTAAGAAGTAGTTGGTGGTTGACCAAATCTCTCTGGAGACGAGTGAAATGGCATAAGTAATTCAGCGAACGCATCGAAAAGGTCGCTGATGAGAACATCCGCTTGCCGTTCCTGTCCATGGTCCTAGATTCCTTATTAGGAGGATGGACAGGAACCAAAGGATCAGCTAACTCCTTCTTAGTGGCCACAGCCATGACCATGGCATCAACTGAGACACCTTTGGATAAAAAATCTTTATATCTCTAGGGGCAGTAATAAATTTAGATGGTCTCCTCGGGGTGCTTTCCACTGAATCAGGAGCCGTCGAAGCCTTCCTTGCCACCACTTCCATAAGGGGGTCAAAGGGAGGGGACACCCAGGAGGTAGAAGGGCGAGAGCCAAACGCCTCAAGATACACTGACTCATCCTCCGAAGGGTTAAGGGCTGGCCAGTTCCCCCTCTGTTTCAGGATCTCAAGGATGTCAGCAAAGGAGACATCCTCAGAGGGGGATCGAGGGGAACCTTCGGATTCCTCTAAGTCAGTGTCAGAGGTGATAGACTCAGGGGAGTCAATGTGCTTCCTCTTGCACTGTCTCTTCCTTGGGGGATCTCCAGCCGGGTCAGGAGAGGCCTCGGAAGAGGAGGAAATTCCCAATGGGGAAACTTGAGGAGTTGGCTCTCTGCGGTCTAAGACAAGGGGGTGAGTAGAAATCACCGCAGGCACTGTAGATGGGGGGGGCTGAAGGAGCCGACTGTGGGGCAGAACCTGGTTCTAGCACACTCTGCATGACCTCAAAGGCACCCCTATCAGGCAAGGCCAGAGGCCCCCGCTCCGAAGAGCCAAGGACCTCCCCCGGCATCGACAGGGACGGCTCCGAAGCCGATGTCGGAGCCGAACTCACCAACGCCAAAGCCCCGAGAGGGAGAGCGGGGTCGGACAAGGGTCCGATGCCACTCGCCCCCTCGGAGCCAACAAGGGAAGCTCGACGCCGAGATCCCTCCAAGGAGGAGATCGGAGCAGACGACGGAGCCGAAAGGGAAGGTATCGGATCCGACGCACCGACAGCCATGGCTCTGACAAGCCCTGGCTCCGAACTCAAAGGAGTCGGAGGAGGAATGTACTGGGGAACGGAAATAGCCACTGACTGGTGAGTCGGGCTATGCAACATTTGGGCCAGTGCCTTGGACTTGAGAAGTCTACTCACTACCCTTTGCAAATCATGGTCAGATAACCTGGAAGACCGTGAGGAATGAGTTTTATGGCTCCGTTCAGAAAGGAGAGGGGATCATGGCGCCGAATGCATGGAGCCGATAGAGGGGGATCTGGACCTCTTCCTAGACTGTGGCTCCGATAAAAGTATCGGAGCCGACGGAGTTTTATCAGCCTCGGCTCCAGCCGGAGCCGAGGTAACCGTATGAGGCTTGGAAACATCGGCTCCAGCCAGAGCTGATGTTGAAGCCGACTTAGTCTTTCCAGCAGTCGACTCTGGAGCCAGAGTCGACTGTGTGGAAGTTTTGGAAGGCTTCCCCGACACAGACTGAGTCGGGGGGGTCTTCAGGCTTTAATAAGCCCCGCAAGATTAACTTGTTCTTGCGTTCCTGCAGGACTCTAGGGCTAAAACCATGACAAACAGCACAAGAGTCCTGCAGGTGCACAGGTCCCAGGCAATACACACAAGAAGTGTGACCGTCTGTCAGAGACATTTTCTGACAGCACGAGTCACACTTCTTGAAGCCTGAGACCTTTTCTTTTGACATAGTAAAAAAGGAGTGCCTGACACAACACAAACACACAACAGACACACCCTTTACAGAAAAATTATTAATTATTAAATTAAATTATTAAGGCTAAAACAAGCCACAAAAACACACACACACAAGCCGTTAACAGAAAGGGACAAGTAATTTAGTCACTAATGGACTGGGGGAAGGGTAGGGGCTGAAGGCCTACAAGATAAGGGAAGAAAGGGAAAAAGGACTGGACAAACAGGGGTCGATTTATCTAAATTACTTAACTAAACTAAGTAATGGTATGACAACAAAAAGGGGGTTTAAGAAGTACCTAATAATGTAAAAATCTAACTCACCTGCCTGAGTCGGTAGAAAAGCACCTCGTCGGCTATAGCTGCAAATGAGATCTGAGTAGTTACCGCCTAGCATTGTGGGATATAGGGGAGCCTCGAGCCGGTGGAATTAGCTCTCAAGCTTTAGTACTGGCCGAGTCGGAGCCGAGGATCGGCTCCGAACCCATCCAGCAAGAATGAAGGCGAGATTGACAACTTAACATGGTAGTTTTACCACTGCCACTAGACACTCCTGCCAACTACCTTAAGGCCCTTACAAGTGTACCCAGTACACTGAGTGAAATTAATATTAATGCAGATGGTAGTTTGACCAAGAGGAAGGTTATTAACAGTGGCCCACAGAGAGTCACCAAAAAAATACGCAAGTACTTTTAAATACTTAAATATCTCTTCAAAGATCAGCCTCAATGAAGGGTTTAAATATAATTAATAATAAACAACAAATAACAAGAAAATACTAAGTATATAATCACAGTGACATCAGAGTTTAAATCAAAGGAAATGTTTAAAGTAACACTGAAGGACAGACTCAGACAAATTAAGAAAAACAATATCTAAACTAAACTTCACTACATTTCTGAATGAATCTAAGAGAATTATACTATTCCCTAATAACTTACTTACTAGAGCAAGACAGATGATGTGGTGAATGGTCCTTCCTGTTGTCAGGCCCAAGTCAGAATACAGAATGCTCAGTCTCACTAAGAGACTTCTCACAATAATATCTAAAATATTAGTTTGCAGAATGACATCACTTTTGGTCATTAACTTCTAGTTCCCATGCAAACTCCCAATGCTGGAAGCTGGCAGGATCTGGCACCTGCCTGCAAAAATACACATACAAGGGCATTTGCTCAGATGTGTGGTAGGTGCTGGAAGTCATAAAACAATTTTGTACCTCCACGCTTCCAGAGTAATAATTAGTTCACCCCAAAGACAATGCAGAAAGCTTCCTAGTACAGATGTTGTCTCTCTGGCAGCACTGAAACCCGTGAGATTGCATCTTTACGGCCTAGCCTGTAAAGTGATTTAATTTCATATATATTTTAAAATTTGCTGGACGGAGGTTAACCTTCCAGTTTCCTCTATTAAAACATATACATTTAAACAATAGTGCATGTACATTTCTGTTCTCTCCAGTAGGGCACACCTTGGAAATCCACATCTCTCCTACCCCACCCCCGCAAAGGTAACCACCATAAAAAAACTTCCCCAAAGCCAGCCAGAGCTGTGGATGAAGGCAAGGTGGTTCATACAGCCTACCTTGATCTGGCCTAGGCCTATGATACCATTTCCCCACTCAGGATTCATAGAAAAACTCACTAAGCTAGGCATCAACCCCTACATCACTAGGTGGGTTGCAAACTGGCTCACAGATAGAACCCACAGTGTAAAAGTAGCTGACTAAAAGTCAGACTGCTGAAAAGTCATGAGTGGAGTCCTACAGGATTCATTCAGTCCTGGGTCCTCATCTGTTTGGTATCTACTTCTCTAAAGTCCAGGCCAAAATGAAGGGAATCTGGCTGACAAAGTTTGCAGATGATTGCAAGTTGGGAGCTATTAACTCCCCAAGTGATGCTGACATCCTACAGAAAGGCCTCACTGAGACCAATGACTGGTGCCAGAACTAAGGCCTTAAGCTCAATGCCAAAAAATGTGTCGTCATCCCCTTTAGGAAAAAAACAGTTCCCATGAATTACCACATCATGGATGGTAGTCCACTGAACACAGAAGGCATTATAAGAGATCTGGGAACACAGGTCGACAACAACCTCTCTTTTGACAACCACATTGCCACCGTGGTCAGAAAGTCCTTCTATTTGGCACATCTCATTACTAAGGGTTTTGCATCCAGGAAGAAAGAGATCATGGTCTCCCTCTACTCTTCCCTCATTAGGCCAATCATCGAGTACAAGGCTCCATGTGACATGTACCTCACTAGACACCTGCAACAACTGGAGAGGCCACAAAAGTCCCTCATTAAGAGGATCCTAGGCTTTAAACACTTGTCCTATATGGACAGACTCAAAAAAAACTCCAACTATTCTCTGTCTCATATTGCCTACTTAGAAGCAATCTCTGCTTGACTTACAAAGCCATGTCTGACCAGCTCTGTTAGAAATGCTACATCTGAAGAAATCCCAATCCCTCTGCACCACACGCACCAGAGACGTCAGCCTCATTACCACAATCAACAGAACATGCTGGAGGGACAGGTTCATAACCAAGATACTGCCCATGCTATGGAATAGAATTCCCATACATGTCAAACAGAGCACTTCACTGGCCCTCTTCAAGAGAAATCTTGATGAGTGGATGGGAAATGGAAATTTTATCCTGGGGATCGCTCCAGTGGCTCTACTCAACAGAGGTACTGGGAACTAAGGTCGGGTGGCATGATGCCAGGGTAATCCTATGGGCTAAGCTTGTAAAGGCTCTAGGGCCATTAGCCTAGTACACACCTATGAACATTGCGGATACATTTCAAACACAAGCATTTTACAAATACCTTTGCAGCACAAATATCTTGTATAAATCAGTTTGATATTCACAAATGGCATACAATTATTCACAAAATTCCAACTAGCTGTGCTGGCAGTACCTCGTACTGTCACACCTCTCCCCCTTTCAAAAACACAACATAGTTTTTCAAGTGCCTTTTGAGAAATGCTGCTTGAGAGGAATGAGCCTATCTGGGAAGACATTAGCCCATACCCTGTCTTATGATTCCATCTGCCTTGGCATTTCTTACCCCACTACAGTGCTGCACTGACATATCATAGGCCTGCAACCCTAGGCTCCATCACAGTAACTGGGGATTTGGCTGGCTCCCTGTATCCATGGATCCCCCTCAGACTCTTCCTGGTTTCTACTGCAAATACTTAGCACAATGGCCTCCCTGTTATGGTAAGGTATCATCATGTTAACATGGTACAGTTTGGGCCCCTGCCTCTTGCCTAGCAGTTCTACCATGTTAGTTAACAGCACTGACCTCTCTTACCACTTTTAAGGGTCCCTCAGCATAAGCTTGCAGCTTATGGTGTCTGAAAGAAATGAGAACCATAACCTTCTGCCCCACAGCATACTCTCTGGTACGAGCATTCCTGTCATACCAGACCTTCTTTTGCTGTTGGGCTTCTGCCTGGTTCTCCTGGGCCAAGCTTACGAGTTCCCTAAGCCTTGTCCTAAGGTTTAGGACATATGCCACAACAGACTCCTGGTGGGATTCACACACACCCTCCCAATCATCACAAATCAAAGCTAGAAGTCTCTTCACCCGATGCCCCTACAGCAACTCAAATGGTGAAAAACCTGTGGATTCCTGGGGTACCTTTCTGTAAGCAAAGAGCAGATGGGGCAAATATTTGTCACATTCTCCCTTAAACTGGTCGGAAAATGTCCCTACCATGGTCTTTAGTGTAGAGTTTAACCTCTCCACAAGACCATTAGTCTGGGGATGGTAGGGGTTGGTCTTTAGGTGCTTCAGCCCACAGTGTTTCCACAGACAAGTCAGCAGGTCTGACATGAAACTGGCACCTCTGTCAGTCAGCATTTTTCTTGGGATACGTACCCTGCTGAAAATCTCTAACAAAGCATTTGCCACCTTGTCTGCCTCAATGGAGGACAGGTCCACCAGCTCAGGGTATCTGGTAGCATAATCTACTACTAGGGTATATTTCTTCCCTGAGGAACCTGGGGTACTCAAAGGCCGCACAATATCCATAGCTATCCTCTGAAATGGCTCCTCAATCACAGGGAAAGGCAACAAATGAACTTTGACCTTGTCCCCTGCCTAGCCTACTTTTTGGCACTGCTCTCAGTTCCTGCAGTACCCGGTTACATTCTTTGTAATCCCAAGGCAATAAAAGTTCTGCATAACACGTCTCTTGGTATGCTTTTATGCCCATATGACCTGCAAAGGGAATGTCATGGGCTACGGCTAGAAGTGCCAGACCGCAGGCTCTAGGCACTACCAATTGCTGTATTCCTGCAGTACCCGGTTACATTCTTTGTAATCCCAAGGCAATAAAAGTTCTGCATAACACGTCTCTTGGTATGCTTTTATGCCCATATGACCTGCAAAGGGAATGTCATGGGCTACGGCTAGAAGTGCCAGACCGCAGGCTCTAGGCACTAGCAATTGCTGTATTCTCTCAACCTCTAGCCCTTCCTCAGGAGTCCATTCTCTATACAGTAATCCTTTGTTCCAGTATATGGAATCCCCTTTTCCTTGAGAATCAGATGCCTGCCTAGCTACCTCCCTCAAGCCTTGTAATGTAGGGTCTGACAGCTGAGCCTGTCTCAACTCGCTTTGTAACCCTTCCCAGCTACCCTTCCATAGGAAGTCTGGTATTATCTGACAGCGGTGCCTCACTGTCAGCCTGGTACTGCTACTCACCTCTGGCCTTGCAGTCACTCTGTCCAAGGGCACATCAGTACCCACAAGCAGCTGTGGCTCACCTTCAGTCTCACTGCTACAGGGTAGCCTCCCTCCCTGAAGTAGCCACCTCAACAGCCCTGGCTTCAACTGTGCAGTCTGTCTTGGTACCCTCCAGGCTACCAGACCCACATGCCTGTCTCCAAGCCTGACTATGTGTCACTGCATGCAACAAGGTCCTGCATTATCCAAATCATTCCCTATCAGGACATTTGCAGGGAAATCCTCAAACACACCTACTTGCTCGCTTTCTTTTCCACCTCCCAATCAAGGTGAACCCTAGCCAAAGGTATTTGGAATGGGGCTCCTCCTAGAGCTCTGACTGGAGTACACTGCCCAAGCAAGTAGTGTTCATCTTCAACCATTGCAGACTCTCATGTCCTTATGCAAAGTGCTAAGGGCTTGTTCCCTCACTAAAAGGCTTGACAACCCTTAAAAAGTGGTAACTTGACACCCACTCACCCACCTATGAAAATAAGTGCTTAACTCAGCAATATAATCACACGCACTTTCATCTGCCTTGCATCTATGCTCACACAACTTTTTTTCTATAGGCTTCAGTTGTTAACTTAAAACACTCTAATAAACATTTCTTTACTTTGTTATAGTCTAAACAATCAAAATCAGACAATTTAGAAATTAGAAGTTATGTACTTACCATAACGTTCCATCTGAGTAGGTGGATTCATTTGTCTGCAACCTGTGGGTATGGATCCGATATCGGATCCGAACCGGCATGGTTTATCCAGCTATGGATCCGAGCTCCTAGCTCCTCCCCTCACCCATAATGCCCTGCTCTCCCTACATGACCTCAGATCAAGTTTGCCCTGCACCAACTACCCTAACCAAAGGGGAACACACCCTATGCAGGAAACTGATAAGGCCAGGGGGATAGGAGGGCGGGATGGTTGCAGACAAATGAATCCACCTACTCAGATGGAACGTTATGGTAAGTACATAACTTCTAAATCTGAAGCAGGAGAATTCATTTGTCGGCAACTTGCAGGACAGAGTCCCCAGCTACCTGAATCTTGGGTGGCCATCATGGAAGGATATTCCGGAGCACCGCAGAGCCAAAGGATGCTCTACCTCTAGAAGTGACGTCCAGCTTGTAATGAGTAATAAAGGTATGAGATGAAGCCCAAGTGGCTGCTGAACAAATGTCATCCAGAGGAACCCTCGACTTAAAGGCCACTGAAGTAGAGAGAGACCGGGTCGAATGAGCATGGACTCCCTCCGGTGCGGGCCTCCCAGAGGCTTGGTACGCCAACAGAATACACTGAGAAATCCAGCGTGACAAAGAAACTTTGGAAATTGTTTTACCCAGATTGAATTTGGCAAAAGAAATGAACAACTGGTCTGATTGCCTATGACCAGCTGTCCTATGAAGGTAAAAACGAAGCTGCCTGTGAACATCCAAGGAATGCAGCTTGTATTCGCCTTTGTTTTGATACTTCGGGAAGAAAACAGGGAGGTTGATGGACTGATTAATGTTAGCCTCCGAAGCTACTTTAGGAAGAAAGGAGGGATTGATCCTGAGGTCCACCCGGTCCGGATGAAAAATCAAATAAGGCGGTTTCATGGACAGGGCCTGAAGCTCTGAAACTCTCTTAGCCGAAGTAATGGCTACCAAAAAAGCGGTCTTAAAGGACAAGTGTTTAAGATCGACTGTGGCCGCAGGTTCGAAGGGGGGAGTGGTCAAGGCCTGAAGTACCAAGGAAAGATCCCACGGGGGAACCGTTTCTTTGACAGGGGGTCTGAGCAAAAAGGTACCTTTTAGGAAGGTTTTGCATAACTTAGCTGACATAAGAGGCCCTGAATCGTGTCCAACATGGTAATGCGATATGGCCGCCAGCTGAACTTTAACCGTGGAACTACTGGCGCCATCCTTAGAGAGTAGAGTAAGGTAATCTAGAACCAAAGGAAGGGGAACCGTGAAAGGATCTAGGCCTTGCCGCTCTGCCCAAATGGAGAAACGCTTCCATTTACTGCGGTAAATTTTTCTGGTAGAGGGCTTGTGGGCCGCTACCAGAATGGCCTTAACTGGGGACGAGATACCGGGAGTCCTGATTAGGAGTGGAACTGGAGCAGCCAAGCAGTCAACTTCAGGTTGTCCAGGTTCGGAGTTGGCAGGTTCGACGGGTGTGATATCAGATCCGGAATGGGATCTAGAATCCAAGGTGGATTCACTGAATGAGACCTTAGGTAAGGGAACCAGATCTGTCGAGGCCAGAACGGGGCAATGAGGATCATTCTGCACCCCAACCGAGAGGCTTTCTGAAGTACTTGTAGCATCCGAGGTAGAGGGGGGGGTATGCGTAAAGAAGACCGGGAGGCCAAGCATGCACCAGAGCGTCTCTCGGAGAATCCCCTGGAGGGGGGATTAGAGTGAAAAAACTGTCGCACTTGGCGTTTAAAGGAGAAGCAAAGAAATCGCAACAGGGAGTCCCCCACTGTGCGAAGATACGTTTTGCTACTTGAGAATTGAGAGACCACTCGTACGGGGAGAGAATGGTGCGACTGAGCTTGTCTGCTAGGATGTTGGTCCGACCCGGAATATGCGTTGCGATGAGAAAGTGGTTGGTGGAGATCGCCCATTCACACACTCTCATGGCTTCTCGACATAAAGGGTAAGACCTGGTTCCCCCCTGTTTGTTGATGTACCGGACCACTGACATGTTGTCTGACTGAATCGCAATTGTTCCCAGGGGAAGGAGGGTCTGAAGTGCTTGCAACGCCAAGAGCACCGCCCTCATTTCCAGAACATTGATATGCAGGGAGGTCTTTGAATCGCTCCACATGCCTTGGACCATCCGGCCCGCAAAATGCCCCCCCCACCCGAGGTGGGAAGCATCCGTTGTCACCGTGGCGAGAGGGGGAGATGCACAAAAGGGGCGGCCCCTGTGGAGGTCCGGAGAATGGAGCCACCACAAGAGAGACCGCTTGCAAGCCTTGCTGATTGCAATGGGATGATACAGGGGGAGGGAGAGAAATGACCATTGCACCTGAAGTGTCCATTGAAGCACCCGCATGTTCAAGCGGGCGTGCGGAAGAAGAGTAATCGCTGCCGCCATAGACCCTAGCGCTCTCAGGATCAATTCTGCAGGTGATGAGCTGGAGTGAAGGATGGCCCGCACCTGGAGTCGCAGATTCCGAACCCTGTCGGTTGTGAGAAAGGCTCTTAAATTTCTCGTGTCTAACCTGGCTCCTATAAATTCTATTGTTTGAGTAGGGACCAGGTTGGATTTCTCTATGTTTACCGTGATGCCTAGCTTGGGAGCTAGACGAAGGAAGGAGTCTCTTGCCAAAGAGAGTAGATGCCTTGTTGGGGCGGTGAGAAGCCAGTCGTCTAGGTACGGAAAGACCTGCACCCCCTGAAGCCTCAGGTGGGCCGCAACAACTGCTAACACTTTGGTGAACACCCTGGGGGCTGTGGTGAGACCAAAGGGAAGGACCCTGAACTGGTAGTGACTGGCTCCCAGCCGGAAGCGAAGAAACCTCCTGGATCGTCTGTCCATCCGAATGTGGTAGTATGCGTTCTTGAGGTCTACAGAGCACATCCAGTGATTCTCCCCTAGAAGGGGGAGGATGGACTGCAAAGTGACCATCCGGAACTTCTCTTTGGGAACTGACAGGTGCAACAGGGACAGGTCTAGAATGGGTCTGAGGTCCCCAGTCTTTTTTGGCACTAAAAAGAACCTGGAGTAGAGCCCTGATTTGATCTGGTCTGGGGGGACTGGCTGGATGCTCTTTTTCTCAGCAGATGGCCAATGTCTGCTGAAGCGGCCTCCCTCTGATCGGGTGGAACATCGGGGAGGATTTTTAACTTTGGGAGATGAATAAAGGGGATCTTGTAACCTCTGGATATAATCCGGAGTACCCAGCGGTCCGATGTAATGGACTCCCATGCCGCTAGGTGCTCTGAGAAACGTCCCCCGACTGCCTCCAGAGTGGAGCAGCCAGGCAACCCCTCAGGGTTGCTGCGTGGGCCGTTCAGAGAAAGGTTCCCTGGACCCAAAGTTCCTGGGAGCCCCTCTGCCCCTAGGGCGGCGTCCTCCCTGTCCTCCTCTGCCGCGGAAGGACTGGTTGTCCGGAGCGGGTTGGGAATGCTGCGACTTCCGGAACCACATCATCTTCTGGCCCTTTTGGTTCCTAGAGTAGGACCTCTGGGGCACAGAGAAGTGGACTCCGATGGCAGACAGCATCTTCCCATCCTTCTCGCTCTGAACCAAGGTATCGCGAACCGTCTTGCCAAAAAGGGCAGAACCGTCAAAGGGGGCGTTCGCGAAAGATGCCTTGAAGGGCTCTGTAAAATCGCAGTGGCGAAGCCAGGCTTGCCGTCTTGTGACTAGGCCCGCTCCCGCAGCTCTAGCGGCTCCCTCGGTAGCGTGGGAAAGTAACCACATAGAGGTGTTAGTCACAGAACGAAGAGTGGCCATATTGGTGCAGTGCATAAGTTTGTCCTCCTCCGACATGGACTCTGGGGGGGGGGGTGCAGCGTATTCCTTGATAAGATCGCGCTGCATCCTGATGATGTGTGCCAAATAGTTGAGCGCCCTCACTGAGAAGGTCGCTGATCTAAACATTCGCTTCCCCAAATGGTCCATCATCCGAGACTCCTTGCTCGGGAGATGGACTGAGGGGCTCTCCTGGGCGAGTTCCCTCTTAGTGGCTGCTGCCGACAACATGGCATCTACCGGGGGTCCCTTGCTCCAGTGGGCACGGTCAGCAGGGGGGCTAAGGATCCTGTCAGGCCTCTTAGGGATTGGCTCCACGGTGTCCGGTTTCTTCCACGCCCTGGTGGTAATAAGGTCCACCAGGGGGTCGGCAGGAGGGGACACCCAAGAGGTAGACGGGCCCGCTTCAAATGCCTCCAAGAACACTGACTCGTCCGAGGAAGACTTTGGGGCAGACCACCCACCTCTAATCCGTAACATTTCCATGATGTCTCCGAAGGAGACATCCTCAGGGGGTGATCTTGGGGAGCCTTCCCCTTCCTCCAAGTCAGTGTCTTCAGTCAAAGACTCAGGGGAGTCTATGTGCCTCCTCTTGCATGAATGCTTGTGAGGTGCTTCCTCGGGGGGGGCTGTCCGAGGAGCCCTCGCCAGCAATGTCCAGAACCGCAGGAACTGCTTGGGGCAGTGAAGCGGGCTGTCCCAGTGGCCGGGTGATGGAAGTCTGGCCCAGAGCAGATGGAGTGCGGGACGGAGCCGAAGCAAGGGCCGGGGGTCCGGATGCCCTCAACAGAGCCCTCTCCACTACATCAAAAGCCGAGGGGGAGCCAGCCTCGACAATAGGATCCGAAAGTCGGCTCCCCCTCGGATCCGATGAGCGGATCGGAGCCGGTGCCGAGCCCCTCGGATCCGAGGGACCAGTGTGCTCAGACAAGGATGGAGCCGAAGGCACACTGAGTCCCTCAGATCTGAAGCTCGGGCCAAGGCTCCGAGAGGTCGGATCTGACAGACTCGAGGACAGGGTCGGATCCGAAGTACCCAGTACTGTCGGCGCCGACCCACCCGCAGCTCCGAGGCTGCCCGGCTCCGGGCGCTCCGAACCCGGGTAGCGGGTCGGAGAAGGAGCAATGGGCTTAAAAAAGGGGGTCGAGCTCCCCCCAGAGGGGGGGGGCAGGAGCACTCCCATCTGCATCTGGGCCTGGATGAACCTTCGCATCATCCGGTCCAGATCAGCATCGGAGAGGCTGTAAGTAGACCTCGACGAGGCTACCGAGGTAGGCCTTGAGTGCCGCCTTGATAGCCTTGACGGAGGTCGGGTCTCCTCATCCTCAGGCTCCGGTGAAAAGCACGGGAACCGGAGCCAAGGAGGGGGAGAGCCAGCAGCCAGAGAGGCCGGAGGAGAAGCCCGCTTAGCCGGCAGGGCCGAAACGGAGGTCTCGGCCCACCGCTTCTGGTGCTTCTCTCTCCGGTCCTTTTTCCTGGCTTCCCTCTCCTCCGACCCTTTGGCGGGAGTTTGAATCCTGGGTGGAGGAGGGGGAGCAGGCAAGGCAGGGACTGCCGAAGCAGTGACCACCAAGGGGGCGGGGGCCGAAGCCGAGTCTGGGGGCAAGAGTCCCGCCAAGACTAGCTTCGACCTCCGCTCCTTCAATGCCCTGGGGTTGAACCCTGCACAGATTGAACACCCTGACGTGAGGTGTTCAACCCCAAGGCATCGAACGCACCGAGTGTGGCCATCAGCAGGGGAAAGCTTATGGCCACACTCGGAGCACTTTGAAAACACAGCCTTTGGGGCCTCAGACATTACTATTTTTTTTTTTTTTTTAAATAGTAACAATAAAGTAAACTAAAAAACACTCACACAAAAGCCCCAAAGAAACACACACCAACTACGAACCAGTGAAGGGAGGGTAAAACCTAAATTAAATTAACCCAAAAAATATAAAAACAGAAGGGGAACCTATATCTTTCACACAAATTTAAAGTTTAAACAATTTTAACACCCTTTAATAAGAAAATATCAACTTAGCTTTAGGAGCTCTGACGACCCAGCCTACACCACGCGCGGCAAACTAGATCTGAGGTCATGTAGGGAGAGCAGGGCATTATGGGTGAGGGGAGGAGCTAGGAGCTCGGATCCATAGCTGGATAAACCATGCCGGTTCGGATCCGATATCGGATCCATACCCACAGGTTGCTGACAAATGAATTCTCCTACTTCAGATCAGTAGTTACAGTTTTACTAGGTTCTCTCACTAAATACTACTCACTTCATTGCTACTTTTAAGACCATCACCTTCCTACCCCTCTGTTAATCTGACCAGTTAGCTAACTTGAGACTGTATAAAACCCATTCTTCTCAGATACTATTATAGGTTAGGATACTCGTACCCAGCAAGGACTTTATGTGTCACTGCCTTATAAATGAGTCACTGACTTTTAAAAAATGTGTCCCTGCCTTGTAAATAATAATCTGTTCTGCTGTGATGTATATCCAACTATGACTTTGGAATGTCTCACACCCTTCTAAATATATTCTTTAGAGTGTGTTGAGCAGATGGAAAGAGTACTTTGAGGGGCTGATGAATGAAGAGAATGAGAGGGGGAGAAGGTTGGATGATGTGTGGATAGTGAATCATGAAGTTCAGTGGATTAATAAGGAGGAAGTAAGGATAGCTATGAAGAGGATGAAGAACGGAAAGGCTGTTGGTCCAGATGACATACCTGTGGAAGCATGGAGGTGTTTAGGTGAAATGACAGTGGAGTTTTTAACTAGATTGTTTAAATAAATCTTGGAAAGTGAGAGGATGCCTGAGGAATGGAGAAAAAGTGTTTTGGTACCGATTTTTAAGAATAAGGGTGATGTGCAGAGCTGTAGTAACTGCAGAGGGATTAAATTGATCAGTCACAGCATGAAGTTATGGGAAAGAGTAGTGGAAGCTGGGTTAAGAAGGGAGGTGATGATTAGTGATCAGCAGTATGGTTTCATGCCAGGAAAGAGCACTACAGATGCGATGCTTGCTTTGAGAGTGTTGATGGAGAAGTACAGAGAAGGTCAGAAGGAGTTGCATTGTGCCTTTGTGAATTTAGAGAAAGCATATGACAGGGTGCCTAGAGAGGAGTTGTATGAGGAAGTGCAAGAAACAGATTCAGGCAGGCAGAAAAAGGAATGTCTTTAATGAACTCGGTTTATAAACAGTTTAAAAGCAATTTAAGTAGCGTGTAAAAAATATTTACAATATACGCTCTGCAAATCAAGCTTGAACAGCTAAACAGCGTGTAAATACATTTACTATATACGCTCGTAAATAAATAAATAGTAGAAAAGCATATAAGTAAGTGCTTTCATTTGTCTTGAATGACAAACTTCCTCTGACAAAAAATACATAATTTCCTTTGCCTTTTGAAGCTATAATAGAATACTATTATTTAATTAGATGTTCATTCCCATCCGCCCATCTCACTAATAGAATGATTGATTTTAATTTAAATTTAAAATTTAATTTTAGTGTAATGTGCCCCTCTACTCCTCATAAAAAAAGTATTAAATGAAAAATGTATGTATGTATATTAAAACACTTCCAATAACAATGTTAAAATATATGTATATATAGTGTCACCATTTGTAAAATTATATATATATATATATATATATATATATATATATATATATATATATATATATGTTATACCATATAATCTAAAACTACAACCGCATAGTGCATGTAGTATGTTGCTTTTAATAACAAAGCAAACAAAACCACGTTCTTTAAGAAAATGCTTATATGTGTGTGTGTGTGTATATATATATATATATATATATATATATATATATATATATATATATATATAAAGATCGAATTGGAACACAGCAAATAAATATATACAATGTGTGGATGGATGTAGTAGTGTCACTTGAACTTTAACGTTCTAAAGCTTTTAGTTTTAAAATACTACCCAAAGATAGCATGCCATTTAATCCTGGCCAAAGATGTGCACCATTTTTGTATTAGACCACCTAAATCATAGTTGCAGGGGAGGGGCATGGCAATTCATTCTTGAGGAAAAGGAATTAAAGTGGCAAATTCGTTTAGGTGCACATCTTTGGCCAGGATTAAATGGCACGCTATCTTTGGGAAGTATTTTAAAACTAAAAGCTTTAGAACGTTAAAGTTCAAGTGACACTACTACATCCATCCAGACATTGTACATGTTTATTTACTGTGTTCCAATTCGATATATATATATATATATATATATATATATATATATATACACATATTAGCATTTTCTTACATAACGTGGTTTTGTTTGCTTTGTTATTAAAAGCAACATACTACATGCACTATGCGGTTGCAGTTTTAGACTATATGGTATAACATTATATATATATATATATATATATATATATATATATATATATATATATATATACATATATATATTTATTTATTTATTTTAACATTGTTATTGGAAATGTTTTAATTTACATACATAAATTTTTCATTTAATAGGTTTTTTATGAGGAGTAGAGGGCGCATTACACTAAAATTAAATTTTAAATTTAAATTAAAATCAATCATTCTATTAGTGAGATGGGCGAATGGGAATGAACATCTAATTAAGTAATAGTATTCTATTATAGCTTCAAAAGACAAAGGAAATTATGTATTTTTTGTCAGAGGAAGTTTGTCTTTCAAGACAAACGAAAGCGCTTACTTATTATATGCTTTTCTACTATTTATTTATTTACGAGTGTATATAGTAAATGTATTTACAAGTTGTTTAGCAATTCAAGCTTGATTTGCCGAGCGCATATTGTAAATATTTTTTACATGCCACTTAAATTGCTTTTAAACTGTTTTTCAACCGAGTTCATTAAAGACCTTCCTTTTTCTGCCTGCCTGGATCCGTTTCTTGCACTTACTGGTTTGGATTCCTACATATGTGGCTCAGTTGATTGATTTATATTATATGAGGAAGTCAGGAGTGTCAGCGAAGTATGTAAGAGTGGTACAGGATATGTATGAGGGTAGTGCGACAGCGGTGAGGTCTGCGGTGGGAGTAACGGATGTATTTAAGGTGGAGGTGGGATTACATCAAGGATCAGCTCTGAGCCCTTTCTTATTTGTAATGGTGGTGGAGAGGTTGACAGACGAGATCAAACAGGAGTCCTCATGGACTATGATGTTTGCAGATGACATTGTGATCTGTAGTGAGAGTAGGGAACAGGTGGAGGAGACCCTGGAGAGGTGGAGATATGCTCTAGAGAGAAGAGGAATGAAGATCAGCAGGACTAAGACAGAATATATGTGTGTGAATGAGAGGAAGGAGAGAGGAATGGTGAGGATGCAGGGAGTAGAGGTGGCGAAGGTGGATGACTTTAAATACTTGGGATCAACAGTTCAGAGTAATGGTGAGTGTGGAAGAGAGGTGAAGAAGAGAGTACAGGCAGGATGGAGTGGGTGGAGAAGAGTATCAGGAGTGATTTGTGACAGACTAGTACCAGTAAGAGTGAAAGGTAAGGTCTACAAGAGGGTAGTGAGACCAGCTATGTTATATGGGTTGGAGACAACAGCATTGCCAAAAAGGCAGGAGTCAGAGCTTGACATGGCAGGGTTGAAGATGTTAAGATTTGCACTGGGTGTGACGAGGATGGAACAGGATTAGGAATAAGTATATTAGAGGGTCAGCACAGGTTGGAAGGTTTGAAGACAAAGCCAGAGAGGCAAGATTACGTTGGTTTGGACATGTGCTGAGGAGAAATGCAGAGTATATTGGGAAAAAGATGCTAAGGATGAAGCTGCCAGTTAACAGGAAAAGAGGAAGGCCTAAGATAAGGTTTATGGATGTGGTGAGAGAGGACATGCAGGTGGTTGGTGTGACAGAGCAAGATGCAGAGGACAAGAAGAAATGGAAACAGTTGATCTGCTGTGGCGACCCCTGACGGGAGCAGCCGAAAGAAGAAGATGATTATTGCTTGGTTTTTAAAAAAAAAAAAATGTTATCTCTCATGATTACTATGTTACCATGTAAACAGCTGTTTTGTCTGATATGTGAACTGCATCTGTAGTTGCCAACTATCTGCTTTTTTTTTTTTTTTGATGTGGAGCTTTTCTCCTCGGGCCTCTACTGAAAATGGACATATATCCAGTTAGTCTAGCCCGGTCAACAAATGTAAAATAAATAAATAAAATAAATAAATGAGCCAAAGGGTCCAGAAGATAAGGAAAATGAAAAAGACTGTAAAGTGGAGGATAGGAAATCCCCAATAAGGGTGGAAGGGATTTCCAAAGCATGAGCTATCCTTTTGCATTATGGAAAGATATGAATCTGTGGTGAGCTACTGTTAGACAGGGTAGGACAGAGTGAACAGGAAAAAAAGAGGAAATCTGGCCAAGGGGCAGGGAAGGATAAATGTCAGATAGAAGATTTGTCAGGAAAAGGGGACTTTTGACCTCCTTAAAATCCATAGCGAATTGTCCGAAAACATCCTTTTGGAAGACTTCTTACCTTTGAAGGAAGGCTTCTGTTACCTACACACAAAGGAAGACTTAGGAAAATTCTTTTGAAACTTGGAGACAGGAAAGATAAACTTGTTTGAGGTCCTATACAACTTTTCCTTTTTCTTGTTTAAAAAAAAAAAAAAAAAAAAAAAAAGAAGCTCCGATTCCAAGGGAGAATACAACAACTTGGCTTCTTCAGGAAAAGACTGTAACCTAAGCCAGGGGTATTTGCATAAAACAGAACTTGATGCAGTAGTCCTAGAAGATGAATCAGCAGCATCATAACTGCATTTGATACAATGGCAAGCCACTTGGGAAGCAGAAATCAAAGAAATCGCATAAGTCTTAGCTTCAGAATCAGTCACAACACCTCAAAGTTGAGAGAATAACCAGAACATGCCTGGTCATATCAGTCTGGTAGTTTATGGCTATGACAGTCAAGATGGCGGAGATATAAACTTTTTTTCAATGTACCTATCCATAGACCTACTGTCCTTGTCAGAAGGGAGAAGTTTACAAGAAATGAATAATTTAGAAGGTTCATCAGCAGAAACAGAAATGACAGCAGGATCAAAGGATTGCTTCTTATGTAAGAACTTTTGAGCCTCTGGTGTCATATAAAACCTACCAGTTTTCTTAGATGCAGGAAGCTGTGACTCAGGAGTCTGGGAAGCAGCAGTATGCATGTCCAGAAGGGTTTCTAACACAGGAGGGACTGCAGAAAGCCTATGAGAATGCATCTGTAAAAGGGCATAATACCATTTTTTCGAGTTCAGAAATTTGGAACTCTCCCACTCGAAGTGTTCCATCATTTTTACAATGGTGTCATCGAAATAAAGCTCAGTAGGAAAATCTAGAGAACAGTATCCTCATCCTCGGACTTTAGAGCAAGAGGAGAATCGATTTAGAAGAATACACTAGGGACTCTTCCCCAGAAATCAATTACACACCTTCAGAAGAGTCAGACTCCCTAAGCCTTTTAGAGAGAGTGGAAGAAAAAGGAACAGCCAAAGGCACAAATAACCCTTGGGGGGCTTCAAGGCCATAAGGGCATTAAAAGACCCTCAGTAAAATCCTGCCACTCTTTATGGGGATCCTTAGCCACAGGAGCTACATGCTTACACTTCTGCATTTTCTTCAGGGGAACCTCAACCCTAAAAAGCCTGGGTGGTTCAGAGCACTGCCTAACTTCATGAGAGAACCAGGTACCTTTCCCTTCTCCATGTATATGGAAAATATCAATAGGCTCTTCTGAAATAATCAGCTATAGCTCCCCTTCTCAGCTGTAGGAGAAGTATGCTTGACTTTGGTGGATGTGTGAGAAACAAACCCAGTGTCAGCCTCTAACTGGCTCATGACAGATGGAGCTGGCATTGGAACTGGACAGTCCTCAGGTTCTTCATCCAACCTGACAGAGATGTCTGGCACAGGCTGTACAGCAGAAGTTTCTAAACTTGTCTTTTTTGACTTCTCCTTAAGAGGCAGCTGAACATCTAGCCAGATTAAGAAGACATGGTTTCCTCTGCAAGTCCAGATATTGGTGGTCAAAATAAACAAAGGCAGAAGAAACAGCTACATAAGGTCTCGGCTATAAAAATCTGAAAAATAACACACAGTATGATCATGATCTGCATCTAGGCAGAAAAGGTACTGGTGTCTATTTTTATGGGGAATCTACCTCCCAAACTCAAATTTCCTCTTTCTGGATGTCATGTAAAATGGTAATCCAACAAAAAGAGTGGATCAAAAGTTTCCAACGGGGTACTTATCTGCTGGAGGCTTGGTTGTAGGAACATTGCTGCGAACGGCACTGGGCACTACTGTTTGAATTTGGTGTTCTGACTGGCGGCAGAGACGTTCTGAGGATTAGGTGTCTGTATGTCACTTACATATCAGCTGTAGAATGTACGTCTAATGTATGGTGCCTGGACAGGCCTAAGCCTTTGGCATGCTGGGCAGACATATGCCTATCCTTTTCATGACATCCATTTAGTAAGGAATACTGCAACAGTGATGAGGAAGGATATCTAAAACATCGTAGATATCCCATGCTTAATTTACCTATATCATTCCACTGTTTGAGAATCTGTGTAACAGAAGGCCTAAACACCAATTCAGAACTTAAAGGCGTACTCAAAATTTTGGCTTTTAAATGATCAAAGTGGTTCTGATTATGTAACCAAGCATACCATCTTAATACAACAGAAGCAGCAGCATTTATTGCAACTGTATCTTCACATTCAAGCATACCTCTCAATGCATATTATGAAACCGAAGTCCAATTGGAAAATTTTTCATTCATATAAAGACTTTTACTCTGCAGGTAATGATGCAGCAAAATCATTCAAACTGTATGCACACTGGAAAATCAATTGTGACATACAGCCTTGATAAATTTAACATTCTAAAGGCTACATTACTAGAAAGAGACAGCCTTTTCCCAGATCATCTAACAATTTTCCTCTTTACCATGGAACACTGGACTAGATGAAGCCAAGGACTTTTTTATTTGAAAAGGCAGCTGGGTCAGCAATCAAATGAGAAAAGAGGCTTGTCATATCCAAGGAGAGCCTATCGCCTCAACAAGCCTTTTTTAAGGGTTGTTAGAATAAATACTGGTGTCCTTGAAGGAGCTTTATAAACCTCTTCCAAGGTCACTAAGAGTGGTGGGGGAGGTGTAAATCCACATTATTGGGTAGCTCATCCTTTAAAAGGTCATATACCCTGCCTAGTTCAGGGGTAGTTTCAAACTACTCCAAAGCAAAAACATCACTAAACCTAGAAAACATTTAAGGAAACATTAACACTACTTTGGACTTGAGAGTTCAGGTTCACCTTCTAAAGAATCACAGTGACTGGAGTCGGTGTCAACTGGGAAATCACCACTGTTCTCATCATGCTTTGAAACAACATAAAGCTCTCTAGCCAAACTAGCACTAGAGACTTTTGTGTGATCACAACCATCAAAACTAGCTGACTGCCGAACTCTCTTAGCTAAGAAAACCACATCAGCCTTATAAACATTTATAATCTGATCATCAGCTATTTCATGAAGCTTCAGTTTCTTTTTCTTGTGAACCTCACTAGTATATAAAATATCTGGGGACAGAGAGTGTTATGTATGACAGAGCCACTCACCTCAAATTACTCATGTTCTTAAAATGCTTGTTGCTTCCATAAAGGCATCAGGTACTGAACAGCCCCGGAGGATGCATCTAAATCCTGTTCCACAGTGGCTGGCAATGCTACATTATAGGGAGACTGGGCAAAAAGTGAGTGGGCCTGTGGGTCAGACAGTGGCCCTTACAAAATCACTATCTGTAGGCCAAGGCATATATATATTTTTTTCCTTTTTTGGTGCAACTGGACATGATTGGGGTCGGGGGGACAATAGAGTTAGACTCCATCACGTTAGGGAAAAGAACACCAGCCAGAATAATAAATTGACAGTACTGGATAATGTATCTCAATAAGCACTCAAGTTTCTAGCAATATGTTTGTCCCCACACAATAAGAGTCTACAAAACTTTTCTATAATCACAAACAAAAAAAAAAAGTTTAAAATGTGTTCAGAATTCTTTTACAACTGACGAAGTTAAAGAATTTCCAGTACATAAAGTCCAAACACCAAAGCAACCAATGTGCCAAACCAGTGTTAAAATTAGTTCTATGCCCTTTAACCATGTTCAACTGGCATAAAATAATGCTTAACAGCAATTTAAACTATACTTGCTTGTCAGAGAGAAAAATCTCCGCAGTACTTTCAAATGAAATAATGATCTAATGTTAAAAATGCACACAGCACAGTCATACATATAAGCAAATGTACAGATGCTTCAAGTTATGCAATCTTTTCCTGGCAAAAGATGAAAATAAAGCAGTATAACAACAGTAAAGACAGGCACAATTTATTAGTGGTGCTGAATGTACAAAAGCCCCCAGTGTCTAACAGGATACATATACACTGCACTTCTAAGAGAAACACTGAATTCACTCAGAGACAGTAAAAAGAAGCACTTGTGAAAGACAGAAGCAAAACAAACACTGCTACAAGCAGAAATTCCTAAAGGAATTATTTTATTTCTGTCAGTGTTAACATTATCAAAATAAACATATATATATATATATATATATATATATATATACACACACATACACACACACACACACACACACATTTAAATAATCATAAAAGAAGACAGAAAATAATAAATCTAATAATACAATGATAAGCCCAAATGGGGCTTAGCTGAGCAATAAGCTAAAAAAATCAGCACTACTGGATCTGTCAAGATTCAGAGAACGTTCTTCTTTGGATGGAGAAAGACTGAACCATTCACTTCCTGCAACAGCTGAAGGCTTCCCTCTCTGGATATACTCAGCCAATCAGTTGTCACAGGAAGGGGGGTCTGAGCTTTAGAAAGCAGATGAGTAATGAATTACCTTGATAGATAATGCAAAATGCCACTGAGGCAGTTGGAATGATGAATATCTAAGGGTGAACAATGTGGAAGGTGAAGAGAACAAAAGTGAACAACACAAAGGCAGCTAAGACCTGCAAGGAACAACTGGGGTACACAGGGGGTTCACAAGAAGGGGAAAAGACAAAGCAGCAGAAACAGGAGCTGGAAAATGCTACTAAACTATGGAACAGTATGGGGTTGAGTGAAGAAGAAACAAAGGAAAAAATCAAAAAGGAGAGAACAACAACCCCAAACTGGATAATGGTGTCACCACTAACATTCAACATCTGCAAACGTGACAACATGTGAAAAGACAGATGAATAATGCTACACAGAGAAAGAAAGTGTGTAACACAGAATGCAGATGGATGTTAAATTATCACTTTGCTTAAATTAGAAGATGATATGACTATAAAAAATTTTTTTTTTTGCCAAATGCTCCAGTATCCTGCCACATGACAAAAGGTAAATCATTAGAGGAACTGGAATTCACTGCCCTCTATATCCAAGTCATCCCTAGGCCTCCTCCTATCTCAACAACATCCTAATATCCTCTTCTTGTTTCACATTTTTCTCAGAAATGTCTCTCTCTATATAAATTTCCTCATAGCTTTTTGGTTACTGAATTACATAATTCAAAATAAGTTTTTCTTTTATGGACTACTTAAAATGTTTTGTTCTTTATTGCTGTAAACATTGTAGTTATGGATTTTAAAATATATTTTTGTAAACACTGAATCATGGAGCTTTTCTCCCCGGGCCTCCATTGAAAACGTGTTCTTCTAGGCCGAATGGACTTTCCTGGTTAACAAACTGAAAATAAATTGCCATTCTTTAAGTTTCCTACAGATGCATGCATATGTACATGCATTCTGCAATGAAATGCAGTCCTGTCCAGGACTTAAGACTGCTGCTTGGGGGTCTAAGGTCTGATTTCCTTCTGCGTATGAATAAGAAAAAGAGCATATCAGAAAAAGAATGAACAATTTAACTGGGAAGTAGAAAGAGATATCTGGGGTGACAGGTTTAGAATTAAGAATAAAAGATACTGATTACAAAAAAATGCATTTTCATGAACTGAAAAAGCAGTGAATTAAGAGTGTTTCTTATCTTCAATCATTCTGCTGTAAGCAAGCCAAACACTCCTGTTGAGACCATCTATAATTAGTGTAAAGATCTAAATATCTCTTAGAAGTTATGAGAAAGATGAACACTTGTCAAAAAATGTGGACATTTAGTCTATTTAAGAAATGTTTTCATTCTCCAGGGTCAGAGTTAGGACTCAAAAAGATTTAAAATCAACATCTTTTACTCATACTTAAACATGTTAGGCGAGCTCCATGACAGAGAGATAAGCCCCCCCCCCCCCACCGAGTATATATGATTCAGGAAGATGCTGGGTCCAAGTACTTTTTGCAAATGGAGGAACTAGTTTGGTTGGAGGTGATTAGGTTAAATAGGTTCATAGGCGTGTACTAGGCCAATGGCCCTGGAGCCTTTACAAGCCTAGCCTATAGAAGTGCCCTGGCATCATGGCGCCGTTAGTTCCTGGTGCCTCTATCAAGTAGAGCTACTGGGTGAATTTTCTATTTCCCATCCACTCATCAAGATTTCTCTTGAAAAGGGCCAGTGAGGTGCTCTGCTTGACATGTATGGGAAGTCTATTCCAGAGCATGGGCAGTCTTTGGGTTATGTACTTGCCCCTCCAGCATGTACTGTTGATCATGGTAATGAGGTTGAGGTTCCCAGAGGGTGTGGTGCGGAAGGATTGGGACTTCTTTAGGTGTAACATTTCTAACAGGGTTGGGTCAGACATGGCTTTGTAAGTCAAGCAGAGATCACCTCTTAATAGACGATATGAGACAGAGAAAAGCTGGAGTTTTTTTAGTCTGTCCACGTAGGGCATGTGTTTAAGGCCTTGGATTCTCTTTGTGTGGTACTTTTGTGGCCTTTCCAGCTGTTGCAGGTGTTTAGTGAGGTACATGCCAAATGGGGCATTATAGTCTATGACTGATCTAATGAGGGAAGAGAAGAGAGAGATGATGGCCGCTTTCTTCTTGGATGCAAAACCCTTGGTAATGAGATGTGCCACACAGAAGGACTTTCTGACCACAGTGGCAATGTGATGGTCTAAGGAGAGGTTGCCGTCAACGTGTGTCCCCAGATCTCATATAACGTCTTCAGTGTTCAGTGGGTTACCATGAATGTGGTAATTAGTGGGAACAGAGTTTTTCCCAAAGGGAATGACGACGCATTTTTTGGCAATGAGCTTAAGGCCATGGTTTCGACACCAGTCGTTGATCTCAGTGAGGCCTTTCTGTAGGATGTCTGCATCACTTAGGGAGTTAATAATGGTTTCCAGCTTGCAATCATCGGTGAACTTGGTCAGCCAGAGTCCCTCCATGTTGGCCTGGACTTCTGAGAAGTAGATGCTAAATAGGAGAAGACCCAGGACCAATCTCTGTGGGACTCCACTCATGATTGGTCGGCAGTCTGACTTGGAGTCTGCTACTTTCACACTGTGGGTTCTGTATTTGAGCCAATTTGCAACCCACCTAGTGTTACAGGGGGTGATGCCTAGTTTGGTGAGTCTATCAATAATTCCTGAGTGGAGAATGGTATCAAAGGCCTTGGCCAGATATAGGTAGGCTGTATGAACTGCCTTGCCCTCACCAACAGCTCTGGTGACCGACTCAAAGAAGATGCGATCTATAGCCTTATATATCAGACTCGTCAGGCTAATGGGGTGATAATTCCCAGGGTCTGTAGTCACTCCCCCGTTATGGAGAGGGATGATTGTAGCAGTGTGCCATTCAGTAGGGACAAAGCCTGAGGTGAGGCTGTGATTGAACAGGGCACATAGGTGTGGTGCCAGTTCACTTTGTAGTTCATGTAGAACACAGCCAGGGATATTGCCGGGTCCCATGGAAGCTGTATTCTTGGCCAATGCAGCTTTAACCTGTGCTGCAGTAATGCTGTGTGCCTGACATTCTTCCAGTATTGTGACTGGTCCTTTGTGGGGGAGGGGTAAAGCTGGCATCGAATCGGTCAGCCAGTATGTTGGCAATATCTGTTGGCTCAGTATAGAAGGTACCATTGTGCAGTAACTCAGAGCAAATCTGGGTATTGCCGTGGAGAGTCTTGGTACAACTGTAGAAGGCTTTTTGGATGTTTTTAGTGTCTGCCAGAATTCTGCCTTCATAGCTAGCTTTAGAGGTTTTGATGAGGGATCTCAACTTTTTATTGAAGCTAATAAGGGAGTTTTTCCAGTCTTGGGACTTCACCTTTTTCTGTAACAGTTTCTTCCTTCTGTTGTAGAGTTTGTTAATGGCAGGGGACCACCAGATTGGCTTCCTTTTTTTGGAGGACAGGGTCTTGGTTCTGTTGGGTATGGCTAGTTCCATGCATTTATGTATGTGTTTGTACAGTACATTGGTGTATAAGTCGGTGGTCATGCACCTATTTTCCATCTGCATGGGTGCTGTGAAGTTAGCCACCTCTGTTTTTAGGAGCCCAAAGCCAACTTTGGAGAAGTTATTCACGGTGGTTACCTTTGCTGGTGGTGTGGATGAGATGTGGATTTCCATGGTAATTAGTTTGTGGTTGGATCTAACCAGGGAGGAATGGACTACTGGTGTTGAGCACTGGTTGCCCATGTTAGTAATAAAGTACAGTTGTGTACACTTACCATAAATGTAGATTTTCGAGTGTATTCACTGTTGCAGTCATTATATTTGGGTAGTCTGCTGGCAAGTTGCCCTCAGTCGGCCTGAATTCCAAAGTCTTGGATCCTGCGTCGGTTGCTGTCTGCTCTTCCATGATGTCAGGTTGTCAGGGGTATAAAACATGCAGCCAACGCCATTTTCTTTAGTTTTTCTTGCCCCCCCAAAAGGTAGCAAAAAATATATATATATATATATATATATATAAATATAAATATATATAAATATATATATATATAAATATATATATATATATATACACACACATGCATCAATATAAATTTTACCTTCATCTACAAGCAAATACACCACATAGATTGTAAAAGACAGAGAAGGAAAGATAAACTCCAGAATGACAGGGGGATGGCGGGAGGGTAACCTGGACTGCAACAGTGAATACACTCGAACATCTACACTTATGGTAAGTGCACACAACTGTACTATGTTCTTCGTGTTTCACTGTTGCAGTCACTACATTTGGGTAGAATGCTCCAAACAAATAAAACAAAAAAGATAAAAAAGCACAAAAGGGGAAAATTTTGACCTGGAATCAAGTCAATAAATCAATCAAAAAAAAAAATAAAAACAAAAATAACTTTTTATGTTTGGTCACATGGTTGTTTGGCTGCTAATCGTTAATTTAATGATTAATGATTAATGACACCAAGAGCCTTTGATGATGTGTACATGTGCTAAAAATAATATAAAAAAAAAAACCTAAAGCAATGTGATTATTTATTAACAATATTGATTTGTTGTATATTTACATGTATATGTATATTATAAAAATATTCAAAAAAAAAAAAAAAAAAAAAAAAAAAAAAATTAAATCATATGACAATGTTCTTCTCTGTAGGTGCATAAACATTACAATGTCTAATCTAAAAAAAAAAAAAAAAAAAAAGTAAATACATAGGAAAATAGAGAGGATAGGCACTAGGATCAAGGTATAACATGGTAATATATTATATATTGGTATATATTGTGGATAAAATAATGCCTTTCTAAGTTTGAGAACTGGACCTATGCTCAGCATGCCATTCAGGCCAGGTGTACTGCCAGCATCAAGCCTGAGCTGCCAGATTAACAGAATCCCAAAGCTATGGTTGGGAGGCTACAGCTAAACAGCATTGGGTGTGGCTATAATGCCCTGCAGCACTGCAGTGGCAAAGTCTGCCCTGGACTTAGAGTAGAGACACAAATGGTAATGCTTTGTAAAGGTGTGAACAGAACTCCAAGTAGCAGCCTCTAGAATGTCCTTGGTTGGTACTCCTCTGAGAAAGGCTGCCGAAGTAGCTGCAGCTCTGGTGGAATGAGACCTAATGCCCTTGGGCACAGGTTTACCATGGTGTAAAGTAGCAGAAATGGATGCAGTGGCTTATCCACTTAGAAATTGTCTGCTTTGAGATTGCCTTTCCTTCTGATGCTGCAGCATATGACACTAGTAGTTGCTTAGTTTTTCTTAGAGCTTTTGTCTTGCTCAAGTAGAATCTTAACTGTCTGTGTACGTCCAAGGAATCCAGAATTATTTCCCCTTTGTTCTGCGGATTTGGATAAAAAGTTGGCAGATGAATTGTTTGGTTAAGAGCCACACTGGAAACCACCTTAGGCATAAAAGTAAGATTTGTCCTCAGAGACACCCTGTCTGGGTAAAATATGATAAAAGGCTCTACAGCCATGAGGGCCTGTAGCTCTGAAACTCTTCTTGCTGAAGTAACTGCTAGTAGCAGAGCTGTCTTCCATGATAAGAACTTTATATCAGCGGTAGCGGCTGGTTCAAATGGAGGCAGGGTGAGCTTTTCCAACACATAATTGATGTCCCATGCAGGATATGGTGATGATCTAGAAGGCCTTAGGTTTTTGGCTCCTCTAAGATACTGCTTTAGTAAAGGATGAGAAAAGATTGGTGGCTCTGTATTGTTGTTGTGTCTTTCGGCTTTTCTCGGTTACGGGTTGCCACAGCGGAACTCTGGTCTGCTAATGATTGGCAGTAGATTTTTATGTGCCGAGTTTCCAACCCTGACGCACAACCTTCAACGAAGGTACACCCATTCAAGCATGTCTCCACACAGAAGATGCTTTAGCTGAGAATCGAACAGGACAACATCTTACTGTGAGGCGACAACGCTACCGCAGCACCATTGTAATGAGCCAAAATGGCAAAGGCATGGATTTTGATTGATGAGAAAGATAGGCCTTTGTCAAGCCTCTCAGTTAAGTATTGTAATGTCTGAGGAATATGTGGTTCTGCTGTATCAGTTCCTTGTGCTCGATTCCAAGCACAGAATCTCTTCCATTTGTCAGCATAAGATTTTCTAGTACTAGGCCTTCTGGCTTCCAAAATGACATCCATCACAGCTTTACTGAGAGGTGTCATTCGTATGATTAGCCATGCTGCCAGGTTCAGAGTCTGTAGTTGATTGTGCAGGATCTGATTGTTTTGCTGGGACGGCAGTTGTGGTCTGTGAGGCAAGGTTCAAGCTGGGTATTGAGACAGGTTCCTTAGGATTGGGTACCAGTATTAGCAGGGCCAGTCTGGGGCAATTAATATCATCTTTGGCTTCTCTTGTCTGACTTTTAGGAGGACCTTGGGTAGAAGAGGCAGAGGAGGAAAGGCGTAAACTGACAGTTTTTTTCCAACTGAAGGACAGAGCGTCCACTTTCCATGCTTGTCTGTGATAAATCCTTGTGCAGAATCTTTTCAATTGATAATTTTGAGGAGAGGCAAATAGATCTATGTCTGGGCTCCCCCTTTTCTCTGTTATCATGCTGAATACTTGTGGATTTAGTTTCAACTCATGAGGATCCATAAGGTTTCTGCTTAAATCGTCTGCCAGAGTGCTCTGTTTTCCTGGCAGGAATTGAGCTTGAAGATTTATTTGATAGGTAAAAGCTGTGTCCCACAGTGCCATGGCTAATCTGCAAAGGGGTTATGAGTGTGTGCCCCCTTGCTTGTTTATATACCACATGACTATGGTGTTGTCCGTCTTTATCAGTAGCTCTCCTGGATGAAGTAAGTCCTTGAAGGCTGTTAGGGCATTTTGAACAGCTGGTCGATATGTAGATACATTAGATTTGGTGCACATATGCCCTGAATGCATCTTCCTGCCACGTGGGCCCCCCAGGCATAATCTGATGCGCCTGTTGTTAAGGTTTGTCTGGCAGGGGGTAGAGTGAAGGGCCGTCCCATGTTTTGGTGACAGGCCTTTGCCCACCATAGAAACTCCTGTTGGAGGCAGGGGATGAGAGGAACCATTGTTTCCAGATTGTTTGAATGTTGACTCCATAAACTTTTAAGGTACCATTGAAGTTTCCTCATATGCAGTCTTGCATATAGAATTAGTAGGATGCAGGATGCCATGAAGTCCAGAGCCTGCAGAATTTGTCTTGTAGAAGACTGGGTTTTTGTTGCCATCAGTTTGAAGTAAGTAGTCAGTTGCCTTTGTCTGGCGTGAGGTAAGCCATCTGGGCAGTTGTATGCAAGCTTGCACTCAACTGGAATGTTATCTTTTGAGAGGGTACCAGTTGTGATTTCTTTTTGTTTATTGTGTACCCTAGGCATACTAGAAGCCTTTTCACAAATGCCAGGTGTCGTAGAAGAGTTTCCTTGTTCTCTGCTTGAATGAGACTGTCGTCCAAGTAAGGATATATTTGAATACTTCTTTGTCTGCAAAATGCAATTACTGGTGCCAGGCACTTTGTAAAGACCCTGTGCACAGTAGATAAGCCAAAGGGCAGTGCAGAGAATTGGTAATGCATTAAGCCACTTGAATCTGAGGTATCTTCTGCACGACTGTCTTATTGGGACATGCAGGTATGCCTCTTTTAAGTCTCAAGTCACCAGCTAAGCATTCTTGCCCAGCATGGACAGAAGCTGTTGCAAAGTGAGCATTTTGAATTTTGGAATGTCCAGGTATGTGTTCAGAATCGATAAATCCAGTATTGGCCGCCAGGCCTTGTCCTTTCTGGATACCAAGAACAATCTTGAGTAAAAACCTTGTCCTTTTTCCTGTTCTGGTACTGTCTGAATGGCCCCCATATCCATGAGGGACGTAACCTGTTTCTGTGCCTCTGCCCATTATTTTTTTTGGCAGGTCTGGCCAACCATTTGTCATTGGCAGAGTGTGGAAATGGAATCTGTATCCCTGTGATACGATGTTCAGTACCCACTTATCCTGGGTTATTAACTGCCAATTTTGAGCAAAAAGTGCTAATTTTCCCCCTATAGGTGCTGCCAAAAGATAAGTGCTTGGTGTAGGCAGAGGAAAGTCATTGGGATTGCTTTCTGTAGGTTTGCGCTTTATTTCCTCCAGATTTGGAGGTGGATGAGAACCATTGCTTTGACCCGTACGAGTCTTGAGCCTGGTACCTGGAACCCTTAGGGCGTTTGGATTTGCCCCTTTGAGCTCGGTCTGACACAGGAAAGGACCATTTTTTTGTAAACCAGTGTCTACTGAATCTAGGTGGCTGCACTTGTAAGAAATCTTTAATGTGTTTGCATAGACTTAGCTTTGTCTTCCATTTTCTTTAAAACCTCTTCTGCCTTGATACCAAACAGAGAATCATGCTGTAAAGGTGCATCTAGCAATTTTGCTTTAACATGATCAGGCAAATTTTGTTCCTTTAACCAGGCATGCCTCCTAATCACAGATCCAGTAACTGCGGCCCTGCAGGAGGCCTCTAAAGAATCAAAACCACACTGCAAAGTATGCTTTCCAACTTGTCCAGCTGCATGCAATAATTCCTGCAATTCCTTATTTTCTGCACATTCTGAAATCAATATAATTTTCTGTTTCAGCAATCCCATAACATGTTGTTGGTACTTATGCATATGAAATTGACAGTTTAAGGCCCTGATTGCCAAGGCTGCAGATGTATAAACGTTTTTTCCCCATCTGTCCAGCGCCTTTGAATCTCTGTCGGAGGGGGTAAGGTTTTTTGCTGTAGAGGCCTTAACTCCCTTTGGACCCTGTGAAATAGTTTCAGGATCAGCAGCAGGGTTTCTAAATAAAAATTTATGAGAGTCAGGGACCCTGTAACACCAGTCAGGCTTACTGGGAGCCGGAGGTAGAGAGTCAGGGGTCAGGCTTGACTCCGAAAAAACATCATCCACAATGTCTAACATGGGGGAATGGCTAAAGGCTTGTGCTGAGGGAGAAGGAGGAAATCCCTGAGCCTCTTTTTTGATTCGGAGAAGTCTTGACTCTCCCAGTGAAAATGCTCCCTCAAAGTATGCAAGATTTCTCCAAATGAATAATCCTTAGGAGGAGATGCAGATGGAATAGACTCCTCAGCATCAGAATCCTCATAGGGAGGTAAAGATAATTCCTGATCAGAACAGGAATCAGAAGAAATAGAAACCTGATCTGAAGATTCATAGTCAGTGTCTTGCCTAGGCCTCTTATCTGGAGGGGGATGGGTACCCCTGATCAAGGTAATAAGGTCTTCAGCCATTTTGCTAATCAGTTTTTTAGGCACAGAGGCCTGTGCACGTGGCTCAGGCATCAGTTTTTTAGTTTAAGAAGGTGTCTTTGCCTTTGGTTTTGCAGCTTTCATCGGTTTGATATAAAAATGTTGAGGTCTGAATACACCCTCAGAAGCCGGTGCCTGCTCAGCGGCTCCGGACCCATCCGAGGGAGATACATCCGTCGGTCCAATACCTTGTGTATCTTGCGGCATGCCAGACTCCACATGGGTGTAAGTAGAGGCCTGCGACTTGAAGGTAGCAGGTATCAGGGGCTGCAAAAGCACCTCACTGAGTACTGGCGACTGACTTAGGAGAAACTTGTCGCAGGTTTTGGATCTCGACTGCCTCTCTCTGTCCTTTTCTTTGCATTTTTTTATGTACTCCAGTAGTCGGATTGCTATCCAACAACATCTCTGGGTAGTTAAATCTGTTTCCAAAATACTTAAATACAAAATATACAGACGCTTAATAGTGCGTTGGTTAAATCTAGCACAAAACCGACAGCCAGGCACATTGTGATCAGGGCCTAGGCAAGAAATACAGTATAAATGGAAATCCTTCTGAGGTATTTGCTTCCCACAAGTAATACAATTATTAACTTTTTCTGACATTGGTAAAAAGCAAGAAAAAAGTTTCCCCAATGGGGTACTTAGCTTTATTGAAGACTTTGGTTCTGAAACTCAAACGCGAATATTTCAGTAGTTGGCCGACCGGCACTTGCGAAATGCTTCTGCTTCGGGCACCACGCGGCAAGAAAGACTAAAGAAAATGGTGTCGGCTGCATGTTTTATACCCCTGACAACCGGACGTCATGGAAGAGGAGACAGCAACCGACGCAGAACCCAAGACTTTGGAATTCAGGCCAACTGAGGGCAACCTGCCAGCAGATTACCCAAATGTAATGACTGCAACAGTGAAACACAAAGAACATCCAGGTCAAGGATGTTGCTTCCTCTAGTGGGGGTAAGAATGAGCTGGTCCGGTGCACTGGAATTAATGAATTCCAGGAAGTGTTGGGAAAGTGTACTGGTGCATGAGTAGTTTTCCCAGTTGATGGAGGGGTAGTTGAAGTCACCCAGTATAAGAGTGTTGGGTTGGACCCTAATAGTTTCCAGGGTGCTTAGGAACGTGGAATGAGTCTCTTGAGATATGGTTGGGGACCTATAACAGGCTACGACCTGAATCGCCGTCTTACCCACTGTTAGTTGTACCTGAAGTATCTCCAATGCATTATGCTGGGCTATTACTAGTCTGGAGGTGTGCATATCCTTTATGAATATGGAGACGCCACTGCCTTTGGAGCTTCAGTCCATTTTCTGGGGCCAAAAGGTGTGGAATGAGTTATAGCCTGGTAGCGCAGGGGTGCTTTCTGCTACCAGGTCTCTGTTACAGCAAAAATGTCGATGTTCTCCATTTTGAGGAGTGCTTCGAGCGAGTGCATCTTGAGATTTAGACTATTAGCATTGAGCAGCATGACCCGCAGATTGCATTTATTTATAGCTGTGACTGTGGTAATTTGGTCTTTGGAACACTGCCTAAAAAATGTCATCCCAAGCAGACAGATACTGGATCCCCTTAGAATGACACCAGAAACTTAGCCAATTCTAGAACTCAATCATTTTCTGCTTGTACTGCGGTATCATTCTGGGTGACGGCAGGATGCTGCTCAGGGCTAGGGGTCATACCTGCCTGGGCCACATAATCCGGGAGCTCCTCCATTTCTCTTTTCATGTAGTCCAGGGAGGTAAGTCTCAGGTCATTCACACCCACATGGACAATGACAGAGTCATACTTGTTGCAAAACACAAATCCACTGAAACAAACTTGCAAAAATGAAAAACAGGCAATGGATAAACTGGATCCACAAAGACGAGTCACAACTCTTAAAATCAGGAACTTTATTCCAAAGACAATATAATGTAAAAAAGGTTAGTGCTTTCGTTTAGATAAATGTAAACTTCTTCAGACACCATTTCTTAAAATGTTCTGATTTAAATAATAAATCTTATAATGACATCACATCCTCTTAATTAAATACTATTCCATTTAAAATGATACTTATTTTTTTTTTAAATTATGTACATATTTTCTATTTTGAAAAACAATACTGCCCTATTCATGCATAAAAACATTAAATAAACCATAACTCATACTACATAATATCCATCTTGCCTTTAAAGATAATCCATTTATTTTATCTTACTTCTTTTTAAGGCTTTAAGCTTCAGAAGTGGGGTTCCGCTCATTGATTCCTGGCCAGCTATCTGTTTGTAGCCTTACTTGCCATTCAAGCTCCCTTAATTCTAGTAACAAACTCCAATGTTTTGTATCATCTATTAATACACTATCAATAATGGTGTACATAAATTGTGCTTGGGATGATCTTTTATGTGCTTGACTAAGGCATTAGAAAGATACATTTTTCTAATAGCATATTCATGCTCATATATACGTAGGGAGAATTTTCTCTCCGTTTTTCCTACATAAAAAGCTGAACATGATTTACATATACTTAAATACACTACTGCCTTAGACTCACAATTAAATTTTTCCTTTTATCATATATTTTTAGGAGAGGAAGAAATTTAAAAGAACTCCTGGAATACAAAGAGAATCATAGCGAAAGTACTGTGAAAGGTATGAAAAAGTGTGGGGCATGTAAATGGTGCCTTAAGACAGAAGTAAATAATGAATTTAATATAAGAAGTAAAACATATACGATAAAAGGAAAATTTAATTGCAAGTCTAAGGCAGTAGTGTATTTAAGCATATGTAAATCATGTTCAGCTTTTTATGTAGGAAAAACAGAGAAAAAATTCTCCCTACGTATATATGAGCATGAATATGCTATTAGAAAAATTAATCTTTCTAATGCCTTAGCCAAGCACATAAAAGATCATCCCAAGCACCAATTCATGTACACCATTATTGATAGTGTATCAATAGATGATAAAAAAGCATGGAGTTTGTTACTAGAATTAAGGGAGCTTGAATGGCAAGTAAGGCTACAAGCAGATAGCTGGCCAGGAATCAATGAGCAGAGCCCCAATTCTGAAGCTTAAAGCCTTAAAAAGAAGTAAGATAAAATAAATGGATTATCTTTAAAGGCAAGGTGGATATTATGTAGTATGAGTTAGGGTTTATTTAATGTTTTTATGCATGAATAGGGCAGTATTGGTTTTCGAAATAGAAAATATGTACATAATTTTTAAAAAAAAAATAAGTATAATTTTAAATGGAATAGTATTTAATTAAGAGGATGTGATGTCATTAAAAGGTTTAGTATTTAAATCAGAACATTTTAAGAAATGGTGTCTGAAGAAGTTTACATTTATCTAAACGAAAGCGCTAACCTTTTTTACATGATTTTGTCTTTGGAATAAAGTTCCTGATTTTAAGAGTTGTGGCTCATCTTTGTGGATCCAGTTTATCCGTTGCCTGTTTTTCATTTTTGCAAGTTTGTTTCAGTGGATTTGTGCTTTGCAACTAGTTTGTCATGGAATGTGGCAACAGAGTGACTGATCCCCACGAGAACAACTTAACTAAAGACTTACCTGTAAGTGGAAGGACCGAAGGGTCTATAGGTCATTTGACAGCCCTAATCATGCAGTTGGACAACGTATAGACATTATCTATGACCGGATGGGCATGAGTGGAAGTACTGGTCACATCAGGTCGCAGCCTGCTCATAAAATTCATAAATCCAGTAACATTAACTCAGATGCTCCTTTTGATTTTACACCGCAATGCCTGCCACCACAGCCTAGCTTTCCCGGGTCTAGTGGTGGTAATATTAATGAGGAAATTCAAATGTCTGATTGCGCAAAACAGAGAAACGGAGCATGCGCAATGGAGGATAATCGGCCTCAATCTAACAACCATGGCTTGAGGAGAGAGGTGCCGATACTAAACGACTGGCTAACATCAGCGTTTTCCTTTAAAGGAAATCAAGAAGAAGGTAGAATAAATGGCAAGCTCTCCGATTTTGACAAACTTTTGCAGTGTAAAAAGTTACAATTGGAGAACGCTTAACCTAGTTGAATGTATGAGAGTAAAGTCATTCCCAAAGGATTGCGTATGTGGCACTCTCCTACGGGGCTGATAGAAAACTCTGCATTGCACATTGATTTGTTAAAGCTATTTGATAAATTTGGGTATAAACTGTTAGAATTGCTCGTAAAATATAATAAAAAAGAAACAGATGAACTGAGTAAAGAGGTGGCAATTTTGGATAACACCATCAGAGATGACAATCAGTACGAGCAATGTAAATATGAACATCTCCGAATTTATAATAGCATATATCAGCACATTGAAAGACTCAAAAGTGGTAAAGTGGGTAAACTTGAAAGAGACATTAACGAATATGCAAATGGCATTACATATCCGAGACCTCCAACTTCCCAAAACCGGAATAAAAATAAAAACAAGGAAGTAGCAGTACGTGAAAGTGTAATAGAGGTGGAAGATATACAAAGGCATGATAGTGATCATCAGAATTTTTATGATCAAGACTATCCGGTTTTGAGAAGATCTGAGGGGATCAAAAATAATAAAAACAACCCACAACAGTATGGATATCAGCAACAAGCGGGGTTTCAAAGGGCGAGGCCCAAAAACAAACAATGGAGGACTTGAAAATTTATGAATACAAACTGAATGATGTAATAAGCACTGCTGATGTTTATTCTGATGTTAGAAGTGGAAGTGAATGTGTTGTAGTGTATAACGAAAATTAAGATTTTAAAGTGTATAACTTTTCTAATGTGAATGTTGATAGTGGAGTAGTGGAACTGCTTGCTAAAGGAATGACATTTATTCCTGCAATACAAAGTAGTTTCACGAATACCGTCTTAGATTTAAAGCTTTATTTAAGGAAAATAAATCTGAAGTTGCTGTATCAAAGTAGAATATTGAGACATAGTAACAAGTACAGTATTAATAGTATATATAATCCACCCCTCCACCCCCGTTTGTCTATTTATGAAAAGATATGTGAAATAGACCTGAAGAATTTAAATAAGTATAAACATGGTAAGAAAAATGTGGATAATTTAAGTGAAAAAGAAAAATCCACATTATTATGCTTACAGAAAGAAAAGATATGAATAATGAAACCAGATAAAGGAGGGGGAGCAGTTATTATGGATTTATATGACTATGATAATAGAATGCAAGTTCTCTTGGAGACTGATACGTATCAAAAAGTTACTTTTAATGAATTAAATGGAGCATATAAAAAAGTTTACATGCAACTAAAATGATATGTTTATAGATAGAAGGATAGATATATATTTATATAACTATTTCAATGTTTCTCCTCCCAGAGTCCTGGTTTTCTTTGGAAAACCAAAAATACATAAATCTATCAATAATCCACCAATGCGACCCCTAGTTGATGGAAGAGATTCCATCACATCGGCTTTTGCGAAATATATTGATTTTGAACTGAAGTACATCTTAAGTAATGAGGAGCAAATATGCAGGGACTCATGGTCCTTTTTACAACATATGAATAACACAGAGTATAATAAAAATGACATATTGGTCACTATCGATGTATGTGACTTATATACAGCCATCCCGCAAAATAGAGGAGTTGAATGGTCCATTGAGATGCTACATATTTATAAGACACCTCAAGATAAAACTAATTTGTTGGTAGAGATGTTATAATTAGTCTTGAACAACAATTATGTTGTGTTTAATGGCAATTACTACTTGCAAAATAGAGGCATTGTGATGGGGTCACCATGTGGGGGAACATATACCAATATCATCACGGCATATTGGGAAAGGAAGTATGTATTTAATTCTGAATTCCATAAATATCTTAAAAATTATTTTAGGTTTCAGGACGATATTAAGTATAATTTGGTAAGGACCAGGGAATATCTTGGAAGAATTTTCAACTATATTAATGGAACGACAACCTTTTTAAAGTTTACTTGGAAAGTTAGTCTTGAGTTTATGGAATATCTTGATATTAAACTTATTAAAGATAATACAGAGGAAACATATATAGCTCAGATTCATAGGAAGGAAACGTATTCAAATAGTTTATTACACTACAGCAGTTCACATCCAGTACATCAAAAAAGATCCATCATAAAAGGGAAAGTGGTTAGGGATGCTCGAATGATAACAAAAGATCAGGATTTTATTGAAGAATGTATTAATTTAAGGTCTATGTTTCGTGCTAGGGCTTATCCTGGAGAACTAGTTGATAAAATTATAAATGAAGTTAGAATCAAAAGAGATAGAGGTTGTTTTAAACCTATTTTACATAAAGACAACACATTAAAGGAAATGAATATATATGAAATAGAGGAAGTAACTATAGATAGTCATGATTTACATGGAGCACAAGAGTTAGTTGAAAGGAATAATCGTAAGTTTTCAGAAGCATTGGTTATTACATATAGTGGAGAGTTTAGATTACTTAAATGGATTTTTGAAAAAAACTGGGTTATATTAAATGAAAATGAAGAGCTTAGAAACATATTAGGAGTTAAGCCATGTATAGTGAACTCCTGCAATAGAAACAGAACCATAGTGAAAGTACTGTGAAAGGTATGAAAATGGTGCCATAAGACAGAAGTAAATGAATTTAATATAAGAGGTAAAAAATATATGAGAAAAGAAAAATTTAATTGTGAGTCGAAGGCAGTAGTGTATATAAGCATATGTAAAATCATGTTCAGCTTTTTATGTAGGAAAAACGGAGAGAAAATTCTCCCTACGTATATATGAGCATGAATATGCTATTAGAAAAAATAATCTTTATAATGCCTTAGCCAAGCACATAAAAGATCATCCCAAGCACCAATTAATGTACACCATTATGGATAGTGTATCAACAGATGATAAAAAAGCATGGAGTTTGTTACTAGAATTAAGGGAGCTTGAATGGCAAGTAAGGCTACAAGCAGACAGCTGGCCAGGAATCAATAAGCGGAACCCCAATTCTGAAGCTTAAAGCCTTAAAAAAAAGTAAGATAAAATAAATGGATTATCTTTAAAGGCAAGGTGGATATTATGTAGTATGAGTTAGGGTTTATTTAATGTTTTTATGCATGAATAGGGCAGTATAGAAAATATGTACATAATTTTTTTAAAAAATTAGTATCATTTTAAATGGAATACTATTTAATTAAGAGGATGTGATGTCATTATAAGGTTTAGTATTTAAATCAGAACATTTTAAGAAATGGTGTCTGAAGAAGTTTACATTTATCTAAACGAAAGTACTAACCTTTTTTACATGATTTTGTCTTTGGAATAAAGTTCCTGATTTTAAGAGTCGTGGCTCGTCTTTGTGGATCCAGTTTATCCGTCGCCTGCTTTTCGTTTTTGAGAGTCATACTTGCTGTGAAGTGACCGGAGTATGTGTGTTATGTGTTGGATCCTGGCACCTGACAGACAGCTGACTATCACCTTCTTCTTACTCATCCTAGTGAGTGGGGCATCAGTGTGCTTCACTATCAAGTCACCAATGATTACTGCTGGTTAACACATGCTGGGCCAAGATGAGTTTTGTGCCAGAGGTCTAACTCAGGAGACCAAAAATACTGAGTTGGGGGTTGTAGAGAAATTACTTGCAGCTGAGGGCTGGTACATGGTAGCACTGTGCACATTAAGTGCACTGATGTCAAACCAAGACTCAAGAATGGAATGAGGTGAAGGGCAAGCCAAAGTGGAAAATGGTCTTCTTGTGTGAGGATGGCACCACACTGGTACAACACTACTGCCTCTACCATACTGTGGAGACCGAAGATGGACACTGGGACAATACAGATGATTAACAGTGGGAAGACAGGTAACAACAAATGTGATTAAAAACACGCTTATAACAAGTTAAATAAAATCATAGTGAGGTTACTTGTTAGCAATTTAAGTACTTGAACTATTTCTGGTTTTGGAGCTTTTCTCCCCCAGGCCTCCACTGAAAACGGGCTCCTACCAAGTCGGACTTTCCCAGTAATCAAATATCAATACATAAATGATAAATACATTTGAGAATGTATATAAAGCCAAAGACTGATTCAGTCTTTAAGCAAAAAATGAAATAACTGAACACAGAAAACTGCTGCCTAGGAACTACATGGACCAGCAAGCAAAAATGGAAAAAAAATGCTGCCCTTTTACTTAAAATGTCTCTTGCATAGAACACAAAGTAACAAGGAAGAAAAAAATCTTCCAGCACTTCAAGACTTTGTGCGGGAACAGGCAGGATGCACTTAATCCAGAGTCTTTGATGCCAATTCAGTCAATAATGAAGGATGAAATGAGCAACCCACAGAATGAATTTTTATGGAGAAGGCAAAATTCCCCCACATCACCCATACAATAAGCTGTGCCCTTGCACTTGAGACTACACAAGACTGCAAGGTTAGTAAACCTTTCAGTGCATTGCGTGTTTAGTCTTTCTATTTTGACTGAATGGATTTCAACTGATCCTTGACTGACTGCACAAACACCAAACAGAAGATTATAAAGCAGCCTTCAAAAATCATTATTTCCAGCAAACAGGCTGCCCTGTCTCCCTGGGAAATGGAATTCTGAATAATTCTATACATTACTAACACACCAACAAAAATAAATGCCTAAACTTGTGCTTATTTGCCAAGCTAAGCAAAAATGTACTTGGTTGCATGTTCACATATCAATGTTTGAAATCTACCTGTGAGCAAGAACATGAAAATCATCACCAAAGCAGGGACATAAAAAAATGAACATCTGAGATTAAAAAAAAATGGGCTGGTCGACAGCAAGTTTATCAGGAGGCAAATAAATACTAAAAGAGTAAATAGAACAACAGATGAAGCATGTTATCATGCCAAAAAATGCACCAATATATGCGTACTAAAAATGTGTGATTTATTTAATGTTCTGAAATGCAAAATAACCAGCTCACAGAAGAGTGCACTGCTTCTTGCATTCAAATTACTCTATTTCTGCTAGCTACCAGTTCTACTGGTTTACTACTTTAGTTGTGACTAAAGTTACCAAAATCATGTACTAGCAGGCATTCGTATGAACATAGACTGAGGAACCTGAGTATATACACATTAGAAGACAAGCATAAGATGTCAGTATTAGTGAAACCACCTGTCCTAAGAGATGGGTCACCAAGCGGGGTACCTAAGGGCTCTGTACTGGGACCACTCCTATTTAGCATCTACTACTTGGAGATAAAGGCTAATATGTCAAGGACCTTTGACAAACCAATATCACAAGAAGACTCAAATTCTCCCCATGACACAAACTTTTTATAAGAGGGTCTAACAGACAAATGACTAGTGCAAAAGTCACAGACTAAAACACAATGCCAAGAAATGCATTATAAATGTACCTTTTGAGAAAACTGCCAACCAGGCTAATTAATCCATTGATGAGACACTCCTAAGAGTTTACTCAGTAGTCAGGGATCTGGGAATATATGTTGACAGTAATCTGGCCTTTGAACAGCATGTGGCCAAGGTAGTAAAAAAATTATTCTATGTCACCCAACTTAAAAGTAAATGCATGACATCCAAGTCCACTGAAGCCACAGTGCCACTTTATTTTCCCTTGTTAGACCCATCACTGAGTATAATGCCCCCTTCAGCATATACCTGACCAGACATATGCAACAGTTGGAACACCCACAAAGGTTCTTTACCAGGAAACTCAAGAGTATAAAAACATTGTCCTACATGGGTAGCCTTAAATCCTTATCTCTATACTTAAGTCTCCTATAGGTTACTGAGGGGCAATCTATGCCTGGCATAATAAGGCACCCCGGATCCAGCTCTGACTTCCTTTTACACATTCATAAAACAAATGGCATCAGATCCACTAGATCCAAGGATTTAAAATTTGCTTGTGACATAAATAAGGCATGTTGGTGAGACAGATGTGTCACAGAGGATCCCCATGCACTGGAACAGGATCCCCAGCCATGTGAAGCAGAGTCCATCCCTATCCCTATTTAAGCTTAACCTTGAACAATGGATGGAAAGTGCAAGTTCACCCCGGGTCAGGCCCACATGTCTCTGATAGCCAGAGGCAGACAGCAATATCCAAACTAACATACCCCACTCACATAACATCTACAAACTTCCTAACATATCCCACCTAATAAATACCTGTGATGCACAGGAATACAACTGGGTTGGATTACAAGGCTTGGGTTATAAAGGCCCTGGTGGTTGTTAGCCTATTATGAACCCAAGAACCTATGTGATGTGGCTAACTTACACTGTTTGAAGACTAGTAGAATGGGAAACAGCTGAAGAGGAAGAACATTGGGAGAAGAAAGAGATGTGGCTGTCAGAAGTGAAGTTTTTTGTCAAGTCACACTTCAGGAGGGAAAAGTGCTTTACGAAAAGGGTGGTACAAGTCTTAAATGTAAAATGGCTGCCTGAGGCAGAGATAAACAGCAAATCTTCAGAGGGTATTCAGAGTTGTTCAGAATATAACAAGGGAAGGATGACACAAAGGATGCGGACTCTGAAAGGTCTTTTAATCCAGTTAAATGTAAATACTACTGGGTACAATCCGTACATGTCAAAACATCCCTTAAGTGTGCAGCTTAGTTGAGTTTTTTAAACCAATTTTTACTACATTTTAACTAAATAAAAACTAGATTTAACATCAAACAGGTCAAGCTGATATTGCAATTCTTTTTTTTTTTCAAACACCTTTATTGAATTAGCACTTGTGACACGGGCAAATTTACATTTATATAAAAGTAATTGAACTATATTAACATAAACATTATATGTCACATATACTTCTATATATAATGTAACCTAAGAAATATTAGATAAATTAATTCCTGTCTTTTTTTTTTTAAACAAGAAACATTTTTATTAAACAATCACTTACTATACAGGCAATCATACATTTATATAAATGAAAACAAACCAGACAGACACAGTCCTAGTTGCAAGCATTTTACATCACAAACCATACTGACACTCCCAGCTGCAAACATTATACATCACTTATAATCTACCCAATCTTTCTCACTCAAACATTACATAGCTCATTAAGTCCTGCCGCCTTTCAGACCCCATTACTCCCTTCTATGTATTGGTCCCACAATTCACATTTGTTCCTATGTAGTTTGCTCCTACCCTTTTCTAAATATCTCAGTTCCAGTTGTTTTATCTCTTGTTACTATATTCACTACTTCCAGTATAGTTGGCTTAGATTTTGATTTCCATCTTCTAGTAACTGCTTTTCTGGCGGCCACCATTATTAGACACAGCAAGGACTTAACATGTCTAGGCAATTCTGATTCTGTATCATAGCTCAGAAAAATCATCTTCCTTGTCAGACCAATCTACCTACCCAGCATCTCCAACAGTGCATCCCACAGGGAATTCTTAAAGTCCGCCAACTCACTGCAGTCCCAGAAAATATCTCCCAATTACCTCTTTCTTCCCCTTCTCACCTCCAACATTTACTGTCTGCCTGAGGAAAAATTCTCTGGAGTCTACTTGGGGTATAAAACTATCAATGTAAACATTTTCAGGCACAAATCCTAAATCTTCTAGATTTTACTGTATATGTTGCAATTTTTGAACAAAAAATGTTAACATAATAATTAGATACTCCTACATGCAAACTACAGAGACACACTATAACTAAACAATCTTACCCAGCAAGCACACCTATAATGGAAGTTTGCCCACAGCATCAAAACAAAGGCTTTACATTTTACTCACAAGGCATTAGATTTTTCATTTTTTCTTCAACAGACTAACTCAAAGTTCTCCATCTGGCAGCTTTGCACAAAGTTGTATCTGATTTTTTTCAGTTATCACTGTATGAACCTACCCTGAATCTGAAACAATACATGTGAGGAGCGGCAAAAACGATACATTTGCAAAGTCATGACTTTGTTCTGAATTCAGCGATGTGTTCTGCTGAGGAGTTTTTCTAAGCAAAATTTTAAAACCATGCTGGCTTGAAACATCAAATGTCAAACCAACATTAGCAGAGGTGCACCTAACAGAATTCACATCACTCTGTTATGCATGTATAGTAACTAGCGCAGCTCACAAAATGTTAGGGCTTCTGATGTATAGAGATGACATACCTAATATCACAGATGTTGGAAAAGGTTAAGAACGCATACACTCCACATTTTGTGAAAACCAGATCACTGGTCCTGGCCATAAGAAACGTCATTTTATCAGGTTGCATGGTGATCATCACCCATTTTAAAAAAGTAAAGGCTTCTGATGCACAAATATCTTTCATTCAATATCATATAAACTGGGCTAAACTGTAGAACACAGATGCAGTACAAGTGCTGCTCCCACATCACAGCGAGAAGGTCATTCAGAGCAGAGTGCCATTCAATAACTACAAGTAGCCTTTTCCCCCCTCCAGCCTGAGCGAGTGCAGTTATGAGATCAGACAGAGGTAACTTTACCAGGTCTATGAGCAGTCCAGAATTAGTCAGGTAGCTTACTAGCTCGCTAGACAACTTGATTGCCAATTTCAACTGTAAGAGGACTGTCACTCCCTTAACCCTATCATACTACGTACCTAGCTTATTTTAAAGATGGAGAGTGGAGGAACTGCTCCTACAACCAGAATTATCAAACACAGGAGTTATGTCAGCCAGATATATTACATTATACTGTCCTATGTAGTAATTAATCACCTGCACATATCAAATGTGGTGGCATTTGTCTAATAACATTACAACAGTAGCATTTTGACAGGTATGGAGAAAGAGTAAACTGGCTTAGTATTCTACAATAAACCTGAAATAAGGCACACACAGCTCAGCAAACGGACAACTTCTTTAATGGACACAAGCACAAATGAGTCCACAGCAAACTAAATCACAGCAGCACAGCACAGCACAGCAAATGAACTCACAGCAGCACAGTAACGCTGTACAAGTAAATCCACATACATTTTCATCAAAATAACTTCAGATACCCAACATACCTTCCTTTGATGAATAAATAAACTAATCTAGTTCAAATGAAGCAATGGATAAACAATTTCATTTCATTTAGATTCAGTTTAGCTTTACTTCAAAAAACATTTTGGAAGCATTTCAGGTTTGTGTTTGTAATATCTATATGAAACTTTCTATATATATTTTTAACCAAGGCTTATATTTGAAGTATTTTACACAACAACAAAAAATATAAATACATATTTATTTATTTATTTGGTTTTAACATTCAGATTCATTTACCTTTAAGGTCCATGTGTTTCAATGCATTTTACATATTTAATTGAATTTGTTTATCCATTGGTTCATTTGAACTAGATTAGTTTATTTATTCATCAAAGGAAGAGAGGTTAGGTATCTGATGAAGTTATTTTGACGAAAACGTATGTGGATTTACTTGTACAGCGTTTACTGTGCTGCTGTGAGTTCGTTTGCTGTGCTGCTGTGATTTTGTTTGCTGTGGATTTATTTGTGCTTGTGTCCATTAAAGAAGTTGTCCGTTTGTTAAGCTCCGTGTGTGCCTTATTTCAGGTTTACTAGTTTTAATTTTGGGCACTCAGACCACTGTTTTGGTTTATTCTACAACAAACCCATACTCTGAATGTTCATCACCAGTTGATGGAAGGAACCACACACTCTTCTTGTGCGGTACTGATGGCTAGGCAAAAATTGTTCTAAAATGAAATTAGAAAATGACTAAATGATATATATATATATATATATATATATATATATATATATATATTTACAAAAAGCACCTAGACCATCTTGCTCGCAGCACCTCTGTTAAGCGATCCTGCAGTCTGGCTGATCGTTGTGCCTCCTGTCCACTACTTGAAGGCTCCCACTCTAACTTACCCAGGAAAGACACTAAAATCCCTCTTCTGACAACTCAAACTCTCAGCAACCTCTGGAAAGTTGACACCACCAACTATTTCTGAGAAGACGCCACTTTCCTCAAGGTGCCTGTCAGAGTGATATCCCCCTAACAATATACAATCAGTGTATGTTGCCTACCAATATTTGTAATATCATTATTTTAAATGTAGTGAGGTTATGTGTTTGGTAGTTTGCTCTACCAGAGTGTGATAGCAGCCGAACGCAGACCGCTTCCATTGCCCAGCCCATACCTTAGTTTCTAATATTGCTATCTATTACTCCCTTAATTAACTAACGTTTGCTAGTTTCTAATATTGCTATCTATTACTTCCTTAATTAACTAACGTTTGCTGCCATTCCTACAATAGCCACTAGGACTAGAGGGATACTTTGTAATTTTAAAATAAATTGTGTTAAACCTTTTTGTTTCAAGCTCTCAAACCCATCTTCAATCCCTATCCTCTCCTAACTCACCCAACATATGTTTTACCCAGACCATAGTACTGTTAGCAACTGCTGTCTACACTAACAATGTACAGTAAAACTTACCTTGTAGCAGAAATCCTCTATAGCTACAGATTGTTTCTTATTCACTTGTGGCTTGTTGGCTCTACCCACTCCGTTCACTCTGCAGGCTCACTCCCTCCCCTACCCTACTCCCAAATCTCACCCACCCCCACTACACCTGACCTTATACTTCCATAGCCACACCCCCAACCCTACTCAACCAATTACCCCACTCCATTTGCTATTTTATCTATTAAGTCTGGCTCTTTCTTGTTAACCCTTAACTGTTCAATACCTGATATATCCTCTTAACAGCTCCACCACTCAACTGGTCCCTAATTTTTCTTCCAAATAGCTCTCTCCCCACCCCATACCCCCCAACACACCTGAACTTTCTTCTCTTATCTATTGGGATTACCTCTCTACTAATATCTCATAGCCTAACTCACTATGAACACCTAACATTTGCTAATTTTCAACACCCCCCATGACAAACAACCCCTCTCTCTCCAATTACCTCTCTAACACATAGTAACATAACATCCTCTTCATCCTACCTTCTTCCACAGTTTCATAGGCTAACCCATATTAAATACCTCCAAATGAGAAAAGCACACCCTTCTCTCAGTAAACTTGTAAAACTATCATTTAATCCTCATAATTCTCTACTGTTACATGGTGGCATCTACCCAAACCCTGGTCCTAACTTTACCTCTGATAAAACTTCATCAGCCAATACTACCACTCCTCTCATCCTCGGAAAAAACCCAAACACTCTACTAATAGGTCACCTCAACATACATAGTGTAAACAATAAAATTACCCAGCTACACGCCCTATTAGACACCTATTCCTTTGACATCTTATGCCTTACTGAAACTTGGCTTAAACCCTCAACTAAAGACAATGACATTATCCCACCAGGTTATAACATTCTCAGACTTGACCGTCTTAATAAAAAGGGTGGTGGGGTTGCAATACTGTTGAAATCTGAATTGAAGGTCGCATCACTAGATATATACATCCACCATCACCTAATTATGCTGAAATTCTTACCTCTAAGCTCCAAATGAATTCCAATGAAGCTTTATACATTCTTTGCTCATATATCCCTCCAGGAAATAATCAGCAATCTTGAAAATACCCTTTGCTGGCTTTCCAGATCCCTACCTCAAGAAACCATACTCCTTGGACACTTTAATATTGACTGGAATGGCTGTACCTCTGCCAACTCTACTACTCATATAAATCTCTTTGGCTTCCATCAAACCATTACCTTCCCTACTAGAACCCATAAACCTAGCAAGAAGCAAACCACCTTAGATTGGATAGTAGTGAATAGTAATCCCCTTGCTTACAAAACAGGTATACTCCCAGACGATATAAGTGACCATTCTCTTACTTTCATTTCTAGGCAAAAGACCCACATTCACAATCAAATAGCTTTTAGATCTACCAGAAACAAGAAAAATCTCAACCCAGTTAACTTCCAAGCTGAGCTCAAAGCTTGTAACTGGTCTCCCCTAAAATACGTACCTCTTGATGAAGCCATTTCATTCTTTAACAAAACATTTTTGCAAATCCTAGATTCACCATGCTCCCACTTGCACTGTTAGAATCAATAACAAACCAGCTTCCTGGCTCTCTAAGGACACCAGACTAAACATTTGGCTAAGAAATAAACTCTGGTCCAAATGGAGAAAAACTAAAAACCCAACTGACCACCTAAAATTTAGACAACTTCGTAATACCACTAAAAAATCTATATACCTTGACAAAAAAACTACTACCTAAAACTTAAACCCAACAACAAAACCCACAAAAGTTTTGCTCAGGAATAAACTACTCCACCCAGGACAGTCCAAAACACCTACCCTCTCTAACTTAACTCAAACTTCTCCCAACCAAATTACTAACACCTTTAATATATTTTTCTCTGAAACAGTCCAATCACTAGCAAATACCTTGCCACCTGCAACCACCACCAATTTACCCTCACTAACCACCTTGCCCCAAACATTCAACCTCTAGCCTGTTCCAACATCTCTCATACACTCCCTGCTACTAAAGCTTAAACCATGTACATCATCAGCTGACCTCCTCCCAGCCGAATACCTGCAAACTGCAGCAGGTGTACTTGCCTACCCTATTTCTAACTTAAGAAACAGAACCATTTCTGAATCCTATGTCCCATCCATCTGGAATGTGTCTCATATCATCTCTTTGCATAAGGGAGATACCTCAAATGAATTACCAAATTTCCGCCCCATAGCCCTTCTCTCTCCCCTAGCAGAAATTATGAAGAGATGTATCCACCGTCAACTACTGCATCATCTCCTCCAAAATAACCTACTAGTGGACTGCCAACATGGTTTCAGGCCACACCATAGTACAACTGCTCTTCTATCCTTTACAGACCACATTAATAAAAATAGGAATTCTAACCTATCGCCTGCACTTTTCATAGACCTCTCTAAGGCCTTTGATATGGTTAACCACCAACTATTGACAGGTATACTTGAATCACTTTCTGTTGATTCCCAATTAGTACAACTGTTCAATCCTACCTGGAAAACAGAAAACAAGCAGTCCTGTGGGACAACTTATCCTCTCAGCTTCCAATCACCCTTGGAGTCCCACAAGGATCAATTCTTGGACAGCTCCTCTTCACTATTTTCATTAACGATCTGAAAACCTCATTCCCCAAACTACATGCATTCAATATGCCAATGATTTGACCTTGATATGTACAGCATCCTCCCCAGCACAACTACAAACCAGTACACAATCTTTACCTTAGTAGAAAACTGGTTCCATTAAAGATGTCTCCTCCTTAACCCAAAAAAACTAAATTATTACTGTTTACACCCAGACAGAAGTTTCCCCTCATAAATTTCATACTTATATCAAATAATGGCACAGAAATTGTTCCTGACACCACCACTAAACTCCTGGGTGTAACAACAGATAATCTTAACTTTGACACACACATTAACTCAACTATTAAATCAGTTAACGGAAAACTTGGATCCCTCTATAGAATCAAACCCTTTCTCACAGCCTCAGCTAAGATTTCTATTGCCCAAACCCACCTCATTTCCACCCTTCTCTACGCCTCCCCTATCTACACTAACCTATCCAAAAGCAATCTGAATAAACTAGCAACCTCCTACAACAACATAGCCAGATTTGCCACCAGTGCCCCTTTCCGTACCCACCATTGCCATAATCTTAAACTTCTAGGATGGCTGGAAGTACAAAACCAACTTCTTTTCCAGCAACTTATTTTTATCCACAAGATTGTATGCCATCCTACAAATACTCCCATACTCTGTAACCTTTTTAACTCCTATAAAAATCTTCCAACCTTAAGATCCACTAAGAAGCTACAAGTAGCCACCATAAAATCCAACAACAAATCTGGGGACTGCCTGTTTGCTAATGCATTTGGAAATACTTGGAACAAACTTCCAAGAGAAATTACATCCCTTACTTCCACAAACCTTTTCAAAAAACAATTGAAAATCTTCATTAAAAACAAATGGACCTGCTCCAATCCTGACTGATATTATTTTCTCCCTTCTCTATCCACTAAAATAATTTTTTGGTACTTCTCTAACCCCTACAATTTTTTCTCTTTGAATCAATTTTTTTCTTTTTTCCTTTTTACTGTGCTGCATAAATTTATGTACATTAAATGTTTTTTGTTTTTTATACAACTGGATATCAATATGTTTTTTTTTTTTTTTACTATTTGTAACTTTAAAAATGTTGCTAAAACATATTAATCAGTTTCATACTTATGTAATTGCACTGTGTTTTTTGCCACTGTTTTTTTTTTTGTAGACTCTATGTATAATAATTTTTTTTCTCAGAGCTTTCCTCGGTCCTCTACTGAAAATGGACATATATCCAGTCAGACTAGCCCGGTCAATAAATGTAAAATAAATAGAACAAGAGCATGATAATATACTGAATGAAGTGGGAAACAAAGGCATAGTATATGGCTTTATGAATCGTCCACAGTGAACTAAATCTGCCTCTATAATAACTATTCATCTCACTTTTTTATTTCATTTCACACACATATTTTTTTCAATGAGATGAGAATTAAGTTTTTTTTTTTCTAGAACATTAACTTAGCATAGCAGGGTCCCAATGAAATTCTGAGAGGCTCATTTAAATTACAAGTTTAGCATTCAGTTTGCCCCTTGCATTATTAGCCAGATGTTGGCAATATGATGACATCAATACAGCTGCAACTGTTGCATGGTGAAGCAGACTTTGGAAAAGTTGCTAGACGAAAAAATTGAATAAATGAACTGTTGTGTTGTGGTTCCACCTCTGCCTAGTTGCTGGATTCGGAGTCAAAGGTGAATAATGTGAAGATGCAGCTGACAGTGGGGTAAAATGAAAATAAAGAGCAAGCTTCTATAAAGTCAGTCTCATACAGTATAAATAAAGAGGAAGATAAGGACTACTGTACAGTGTACTTAATACAGCATTAAGCAAGCATTCAAACATCTTTAAAAAGACTACTTCATCAGCAAAAGTTTTTCTGTTGCAGCTGTACCCTTATCCCATCCAATGATTATATTTTAGTTCAGATTTCACAATCCATAAAATATGCATCTTATGTGACACAGCAAAAAAAAAGGTAGCAGAGCTGTAGAAGGATGCGCTATTAAATAAGAAAATCAGATGTGCACAGCACAAAGGCATACACACTTGAAGTACTGAAGTTTGTGGCTAGACCAGCTCATCGTGTTCATGTAGCCATTAAATGAGAACATATTAGCAAACACTAATATTTTCAACTAGTCATGCTTGTATTATTAACGGATAGTGGAAGGCTCAGGTGTTTACTAGGCTAATGATCACAAGGGCCTTTGTAAGCCTAGCCATGCTTCCCAAATCTCTGACAAGCTCTGATACCCTTGATAAGTGTAACAAGGGGCTTGGGAGATGAAAAACTTACAAGCAGGGTCCTGGGAGATGAACAAGTTACAGGTTGCCTGTGTCCATTAGAGAGACAGGTGCCAAACCAGGGATGAGTTTCCTGCTCCCCATTCAAATGTCCAAGTTGCACTTGAACTGGGTTAGGGAGGAACTCTGCTTCATATGGATGGGGGTACTCTCTGGGATACATACCTGTCTCTCCAGAAGGTCCTATTTATATCACAGGCAAGGTTTAAGTCTTTAGAATGGGTAATTCTGGTGATGTTTGTTTTGTGGATATGCAGGAAGTCCATCAGGTTGCAGTCTGACAATGCCCTGTATGCCAGGCATAGATCTCCCCTCAAAAGCCTGTAGGATACAGAATACAGGGGATAGGGCCTCGAGGTGGTCTGCATAGGGCATTTTACTTATGCCCTGTATTCATTTAGTGAGTAACCATTGTAGACGTTCCTACTGTTGGATATGCCTGGTTAGGTGCATACCAAAGGGGGCACTGTACTCAATGATAGGTCTGATGAATGCCAAATACAGTGGAACAAAGACTTCCTTGGACTTAGATGCCATACCTTTGTTTATAAGCTGCGCAACAAAATTATTTCCTCATTACTGTAAACGTGTGACGTCAAAGGCTAGATTACTGTGTGTGTGTGTGCGTCCCTAAGTCCCTGACTACTGTGTCAACTCTAAAGAGTGTGCTGTCAATATGATAGATACCAGAGGTGGATGACTTCCCAAAGGATACTATTATGCACTTGTTGGCATTTAGTTTTAGTCCATGGCCTTGACAACAGTTATTTGCCTGTGTCAGCCCTTCCTGGAGAACATTTATGTCAGTGTAGTATTCAATGACCGCTCCTAATTTGCAAATCATCTGCAAATTTAGTCAGCCAGAGACCACTGACACTGGACTTGAATTCAGAGTAGTAAATTCCAAAAAGGAGCAGTCCAAGGACCGATCCCTAAGCATCTCTACTTGTGACTGGCCTCTTTCTAAAGGTGGACTCCCCAATTCTAACTTCCTGGGTCCTGTCTGTGAGCCAGCTGGCTATTCACTGGGTGACATATGGGTTTGTACCTAACCTCTTGAATTTGTCAACAATGCCCAAGTGGGGTATTGTGTCAAATTCCTTGGCCAGGTCAAGGTAGGCAATGTGAACCATTTTGCCCTCATCCATTGCTTTGGTGACCTTCAAATAAGTCCACCAGGTTGAGTAGGCATGACCTGCCCTTGACAAAACCAAACTCGGTTGAATCCAGTGTCTGGATGTTTACTATATCACTAATAATCATTTTCATTATAATTCTTTCCATGGCTTTACTTATAAGACTAGTGAGACTTATTGGTCTGTAGTTTCCAGGGTCTGTAGATGGTCCATCTTTGTGCAGAGGGATGACTGTTGCTGTTCTCAGTTCATGAGGCATGAACCCTGTCTGGAGGCTACATTTAAATGGCAATTCCAGAGGGCCTGATAGGTCATGTTCCATGCTATTTAGAAGGCATCCAGGGATACTGTCTGGGCCCATTTTTGTAGTGTTCTTGGCCTAAGAGAGAGCATTAAGGACTTGTTCACTAGTGATAGCAGGAGGAGTTATATTTGATCAAACTTTTAAAGGCCAAAAAAAATGGCCTCGGTTGCACCGAGATGAAAAAAGATAAAAAATTCCAAATAAGCAACTAAGAAGTGCTTAAAAAAGAGAACTTTAATTTAACAAATAAAAATAAATCAGATGCATCCAGTAAATCAAGCGTTCCTCTCCAACCATTTGGAGACATTATCAAGACAGAGCATGCCCCAACTGCTAGTAAATTTATAATACAAAGTTAATTACTGACCCAATCAACATCCAGCATTCATGAATAATTAATGAGCAATGACTATTCCTACAACTTACATCTAATAATGTCAAATAACCACACATAAAACATTCATATTCCTAAATATTACCCACTATAATTTTAAGCACTTCTTAGTTGCTTATTTGGAATTTTTTATCTTTCTTCATCTCTTTGCAACCGAGGCCGTTTGTTTTGAGTTATATTTGGTAGTATTATGTGAGGGAAGGATGACGGGGTGAGATGGGTAACGCTGAAGCTGAGTTTATCAGCCAGTGGGTTTGCTCTATCTTCAGGTTCAGTATAAATTGCTCCATTTACAATGAGCTCTGCACACAATTGTGTATTGCCTTTGAGGTTGAGGACATTGCTAAAAAATGCCTTGTGATTGTCTTTGGCCAGGAAGGCCAAATTTACCTCAAATTTGGCCTTGGTAGACTTCATTTATGCTCAGAATTGTTTATTTGGTTAGAGGAGAGTGATTTCATCCTGCTGGTGCTGCACCTCCTAATTTGTGCTGCAATTTTCTTCCGTCTGTTATACAGCCTATTGATTTTGTGATTCCACTGAGGTATTTTGTTTTTTGAAGTGGTTCTGCACTTCTTCCTGGTGGGTACAGCTGCCTCTATTCTGCATAGATAGCAGTGTTCTCAGAGTTTATGGAGGCTTGAAATTTTGCCAGGTTATCACTTAATAGCAGGAAGTTAACCTTAACAGTAGTTCCTGAATATTCCAGGTTTAGTTGGGGGTCCAGGTTTTATTTTTACTTCAAAGGAGACCATTTTGTGGTCTGACCTTATCAGGGAAGAGATTACAGTAGGTGGTGTGCACCATTCTCCCATATTAGTGAGGACCAGATGGTTGCACCCCTGGTCAGTGTATTAACAATCTGGTCCTGGGAATGTGTGTTCACAAAATCCAGGAATCTATGTGCCTGTACATTTGGTGTTGTATAGGATTCCCAGTTAACAATGTGGTAATTAAAGTCACCCATGAATATGGTTACTGGGTTTGATGGTGAGTGTTTCCAATAAGTTTAAATACATAGTATGGGTTTCCTGGGTCATAGAGGGGGACCTACAGCTTCCAAGGAAGTTTTATTGGATTTTGCCTATGGTGGTTTGAACATGGAGCAGCTCAAGTTCATGGTCCTGTTTGTTCAGCCTTGAGGTAAATTTATTTTTGATGCAAATTGATACACCTCCACCTTTAGTCCCTGTCTGTGTAGTACCTAGTCTAAATGAATGGAGAAGAATGTTTGGTGCTGTGAATTTGTGTTTGCACGTGGGTGGTATTATATCACTTGTACTGCATGTTGCTCAATTGCTAAAGCTTTACTGTTTGTTCTTTGTTGCAATGACTGAATATTCCTCATTTTGGCTCTTATTTTTGGCCTGCTTCTTGTAAAAATTGTTTTACTGGCAAACTGGATCACATAATGACAGATGTTTGAGTTTCAGACTTCAAATCTTTCAGCAGTCGTATGCCAATGCAAAACTTGTTATTCTAGCAACTAAGTACATTGGAGGAATATTCAAAATCTTTTTCTGAGTTTGCTTCCCCTATTGTTTTGGGCTTTGCCCTGAATTAGAGAGTTAAAAGGCTGACAGCAATGCTGCAAGCTGCAACTTTGCCCTCCCTCTTTTGCCCTCATTGGTGTCTATCTCTGAGCAAATAATTTTGTTCACTTTTCTGTGTGTTTCAATTTACTTTCTTATCATTTAAAAATAGTTGAGAGTTTATTCTGAATTATTACTCTGGTGTATTGTCATATCTGTTTAACAGTAAAATATAGTTATTTAACTTCATTTTGTTCCTCTCAATTTTAGACTAGTGTCTCTGAGCAGTGGCATCCTACAATCCTACTGGAAGGAGAGATGGGTTACACTATTAAGTATGCAAATGTTATACTGTGTCCAGATTATTTTGGCCTGATGCACTTATAGAGCTGTTGTCAAGATTTTCAATGTCTGCAAGTTGGGACATATACCTATACAAGATGGGCACTAATGACAGGTGAATGAAGAAACTCCTGGTACCATTGTCAGGGCCAGTCTTAAACTGGTGCCCTAGGTTTAAAGGTTCCATACCCCCACCCAACCCATCCTGGTTTACTCACACTATCCAGAATACTTTTTTCCTTCTTTTTTCCCTCATAGTCTGTCTTACTCTTCAGCTTTTTTATTCCTGCTGTTATTTATTCATTCATTCATTCATGTTCTATCTTAAGCAAAATTGTACTCTAATGTTGGAGGAAACTGCATTAAACCAAGGGATCTAGGGGGACACAAGGTCCCAAAAAGCCATGGGGGCTCCAGATGCTCAGAGGTACATTTTAGAGTTTTTTAAAACGTCCTTTTGTCCAGTGATTGCCTGAAGAAAAACATGATCAAAGAAAGAAATTTAGTCATGTTCATCAGACTGATCATTGCTGCAGTAGCCTTATTTGTATAGTGTATATCCCTGTCAAGGATATAATAGCCGACCAACTTCCAAAGCTTCAGCGCACCTTCCTTGCACCCAAACTGTCAGGCAGCTTGAACTGGGCTGACCAAAAGACAAGCTTGGGCATGAAACCATTCAGAGCTTTACTGGTGCCAAACAGTACACTCCTCTGAGGCTTTCAAAGACCAAGAGTTGGCTTGTACTTTCCTTTGCTAGGCAGATAACTTCCCTTTAGGGAAAAAACTTCATTTTTTTTTATTTTGTTGAGGTTTTATAACTTTCCACTTCAGAAAAGTTAATTTAAAGCAAGAAGTGTCATGTTTTAATGAACTGTCTGAAGACCAACATACATTTAAAAGGACAGCTCTTTTTTCTGTCAGTTTAAAAGTGCTGTAAAGTAACTGAAAAAAAAAATTCCTATGGAAAAACTGTGTTTATTTTACTTTTGTAGGCTGGCATAGTGTGTTTTAAAGTGCTTTTTACTGTGTTTTTCTGTCAAAAAATTAACTTTGGTGGACTGATAAGGTTTACCAGAAATTGTTGTTGGTCTTTCCCAAGAAAGAGGCACAATTTTCAGCTTGACCAATGAACTTGTCTCATGGTCAAGCCCTTCTTCCAGCCTCAGCTGTGGCCATCTATTGCACCTTACACTACTCACTGTTACCCTCGATCCCTCTGGTGCATCACCTACAGCTACTATGTACTGGGGCTAGCCACGTGGTCTGCAGCTGTTGGGGTCCCCTCAGTGGGTGAGGAAGAGCCACGCATCAATCCTGGGAGAGGGAACAGGGAATTTTTCCTCATTATGTCAGAATGCTGTGCCTATTCCTGGGAAAATGGCTGCTGCCATTAGTAACATAGCTGACCCAATTTTTCCTGCCAAATATAAACAGAAAGCCAAGAATGCATCTACTCCTCCTGATAGGAGTAGTTTACTGGGTCTGGCTCAGAGTTTATTTCAGGCTATTAATCCTTCTTATAAAGTGGTTCCTAGTAAAAGAAAGAAAGCGGGATTCTTCTTTTCCTGAAGAAGTTCAAGATTCTGAATCTGACCAGGAAGATGCAGGGAAGGCCACAAGGTTTCTTCCTCAGATTTGTGGTTCAAACTCGGAGGAAAACTCAGTTTCCGATTCTCCCTGAAGGGGTTTCTCTTTCTTCAAGGCTATTGCTAAAATGTGCCAGTTTTGTTTCAGTGGGAGAACACTGAGATTTCTCAGTCCCTCAGAAAAACTATTAATTATTACAGAAGGATTTTTTTCCAGAACCTACACCCATTCCTTCTGTTCTCCTGCTTTAGAGGATGTGTGTGTGTTACTGCTTGCAATTTTCTTGACAGTCAGCCAGCTGGCCCTATAAAGGCAGACCCTGTCTTAAATTTGCATGCACTGTTCCCAAACCTAACCCAGCAGCTGTAGATTTAGCTGATCCTACTCCTGCTAAGCACTTAGTTAATTCCAATTCCAATCCTGCTCTTTCTGGTAAGGATGGGGGAAAAAAGTGTATACTTCTGCAACTTTGATTTTCAGAATTTTGAATTGTCAGCTTCGTATGTTAAAGTTTGTTCTGACAAATTGTGAAAGTATGAGGAATGTTCTATCTGCAGTTACTTTATGAGAAAAAAAATCTGCTCTAAACAACTTAAGTTTCTTCTTTTGTACAGGTCACCACTCGTTTACTGAGCGCATACTAGTCTGTTGACACTTCTTTCCAGGGCCATGGCCACTAGTACTGTTTTGACGAGGTTTGATAGGCTTTCTCAGGACCACCCACATGGTGTTAAAATGGGTTTTTAAATTTTCCTTTGGACAGAGATTTAGTGTTTGTCTTCTGTGCTGCAGAGGTGATCAAAAAGTGTGATGAAAGAGGTAATGCTTAGCCCTCCTTTTCCAAGTTTTCCAAGGGTTTTTCTACTTCCTCATCCACTTTTGAAAAAACAAAAGCAAAAAAAAAAACCCAGAACAAAGGCTCAATAAAATACAGGTAAACAGTTAAAAAGAGAGAGCAAAGGAGGTCCTAAAAGAAGTCTCGAACCTCGCAAAGCAAGACAGTCCTACAAGTCTGAGTGACTATTCAAGACTCCTTGTGAACCCCTCCCTTTCTTGACCTTTTTTTTTTTCTTCCAGAAAGTATGATTCTACACTTTGCTCTTTGGCAATAGACAGTTTCACACAAATGGGTTCTGAAAATCACAGTGCTGGGGTTTGCCAGAAGAAAAATCTTGATGGGAGATAACAGATAACCTTAAATCCAGTTCTTTCCTTCTCTCTCCCTGCTCCAAAGCAGTCACCACAGACACTTTGGACCTTGCTTGGTACATCAACAAGCAAGGGGGGAAACATGTCTTACCCCTTTGCAGACTATCTTGGGATATGGCTTTACACCACAATCACGCTCTACAGGCATCCTACATTTCATCAGAGCAAAATCATGTAACAGACAAGCTAAGCAATTATGAAATGAAAATTAGATAGCAGGTCTTCCAAGATTTGATCGGCTGGGAGTTCATCAAGTAAACCTATTTACCTCCTTCTCTGAACAATCAACTGTCAATATTCTTTTTCCAGGACTCCAGACAAGAAGATCTAGAAGAAATATGCATTTTATTTTCCTTGGACAGGAATGTTCCTGTATGCTTTTCCACCCTTCCCACTAATATCCAGGGTATTTCTGAACATTCAGAAGGAATCCCTCAAGATCACTGTGGTGACTCCCTTCTGGACCAGGCAACCATGGTTCTCCCTTCTTTTTGAAATGGCTAGTGGAAATGACCACAAACATGCTCACAGACTCATCTACTTGCAAAAGAACAGGGTGTATGATACACCTCAACATCTTCAACTGACCGCCTGGATAACAGGGTCTTAATTCCCTTTAGGCAAGCTGGTTAATGAGATGTGCATAATGTACTCATGGATGGAAGAAAGCCTGCTACTAAACCTCATCTAATGGAAATGAAAAAGGTGTTCTAGTTGGTGCCAAGAACATAAGCAGCACCCTTTCAGGGCTAGTTGCTCTCTAATTCTACACTTTTTGTGTGACATACTATCTTATGGCCATTCTTATTCCTCTAACAGGGTTCATTTATTGGCCATTACTGCAGGTCTGCCCATGGATTCTCCTCTTTCAATGCAGTCTCATGTGAAAACGTTCTTGGAAAGTGTTTTGCATAAGAGGCTCCAAGAAAACTGGTGGCCCCTCCTTGGGGTCTTAATTTTGTGCTTAGAGAAGCTAATACTAGACTAGCTCCATTTGAACCAGCTAATCTATCTGACCAGAGGTTCTTAAAATGGAACAGTTTTACTGACTGCTCTGACCTCTGTAAGAAGGGTAACAGAGTTGCAAGCTCTTATGGTGAGTCAGCCCCATCTCATTTTCCATAGGACAGGATTTCTTTGAGAACTAATCCTCCTTTTATGCCTAAAGTGCTATTAGAGTTTACTTTAAACCATACTAACCCTCTCCCAGTTTTCTTTCCTGAACCTAAAAATGGGGAAAAGGATACTCCATACCTTGGATGTCCCAGACAATTTGGGTACTATCGTGACATAATCCTTTAGATCAATAGATCAACTGTTCATTTCTTGTAAAAGTAAGAAAGGACAACCTGTGTCAACAATTCCAAATGATTGTTTAGGGCCATTACCTTTTGCTATAATCATAACAAAACTATTACAGGCAGGATCAAGGCCCACTCTTGCAGGGCCCTTGGCTTTATTTATGACTTTTTGGAAAGGGTTGGATCCTAGAAGTATTCTACAAGTTGCTACTTACTCCTCTGTACATACCTTTTACAAAGCACTATAAGAGCTTGATTCCATCTCTGGGTCTAGATCAAGCTTTGCTAGGACCATTCTCCAGCAGGTTTTTAGACTCTTTTCACTTTCCAAATGTATCTAACTACATTAATCTGCCCATATACCTAAAGCTACAGTAGTGATCAATATGATGAACACTGGATAGCTATGCAAGTAAAACGTGCCATAACAGTAGATGATTGAATGATCTATTCCCACCCTTTTTTATGCCAGGGTGGGGATAGTTATTTTTTGTTGTTTCTAGCACTGTTCCTTCAGTGCTCAGCCACCCTCTCTCTCTCTGTCTCTCTGCTGACTGGAAAGTTTTGAATGGCTTCATATCCAAACTTATCTTTTAGTCAGCTCAGCTTGAGCTGCCTGACAGCTTAGGCACATGGAAGGTGCCCTGAAGCTTTGTAAACTGACCGGCTGTTATATCCTTGGTTGACTATAACACATACAGGTAAAGTTACAGCAGCAGTGATTATTCAAACATCTACTGTTATGGTAATTTTCACTTATAGAACTGTAATTTACTCTTCAACTTTTTTCCCCTGCATCCTTTTAGCACACATCCTGACAGACTACACTGGAGTAGCTGCAGTACAAATAACTATATTAAAAGCAGGGAGCCTTGTGGCCACTAAGCTCCCCTGAACCCATGAGGTTTCTAAATGCTCCGAGATGCATTTTGGAGGTTTTTTAAATATACTTAGTGCAATTATGGCCTGCCCAGGCCAAAACCCATAATCAAAGAAAGAAATTTAGTATTACTCTTCAGCCTTTTTTTGCTGCATCCTGTCAGGACATCCTAACTGACCAACACTACACTGTAATGACTGCAGTAGAAATAACTGTATTAGGCTGGTGGTACTGAGGTTTCTAAATGATCTGAGATGCATATTAGTGTTTTTTAAACAATCTTTTCATCCAGTGATGGCCTAAACAAAAGCCATGATTAAGAAAATAAGTTTAGTCTTACTCTTCAACTTTGTTTTCTCCTGCATCCTTTCAACATACTTTAACTGACCAAAAACTTGCCTGTAACAACTAAATTAAGATGGAGGTCTGGGGGCTGCTAAGTATCCAGAAGCCATGGGGTCATAGAAGCCTTGGGGTGCATTTTAAAACTTTTCCAAACCTTTTAATCCAGTGATCTGACAAAAATTATGCAGAAGGAAAAGGAAAGCACTCCTACTTCTTTATTTCAAGGAAGAAATATCCAAACATCAGTTCACAATAAAATGAGAAAACAAAAGCTTGTGAGGATACTTATACCTAGGTATAGTACCTGCCCCCAATCCTCACCTCAAAACAGATGCATGCATCCTCCCCTTGGCATTAAATTGAGATTAAAATTAAGGCACAAATGCCCACAGTCATATTTCAAGCTGCCAATTATATGCAGTCTGTCTCTTCACTCTCTATCCACAAAAAACAGCTATCTTCTGTGTACATGTATGTCAGACTAGCACAAAATTGAAAAAAACAGACTATAACATATTTGCTGTCAGATGTATATAATTTACTCTCCCCAAAAGACACACACCTGTATATGCACCAGTCGTTTGATTGTGATGAAAATTAAAAATAAATTATGATTACAACATGTTTCTAACTTGCTACTTCTAGAGATGGTACAGTGCTCTATACAAGTATAGTGACTCCTTGTGCAACCTTCTGAAGTTTGTGAGGAAAGGTAAAGAAATGACCATACTGTCCCCAGCTCAACACAAGATGTAGTGCTCTCTGAGGTTTTAGAGGAATATTAAAGAAATAATGTCACCAACTCCACACACAAGTACAATGACCTTTTCTGTACACCCATGAGATGGGCTGGTTTTAGACTAGGTGGTGCTCAGGGCAGAGGTGACTACTAAGCCCATGTCAAAATGCACTTGTACAGCCTTGGTGTGTGTGGAGGCCACCAGCCTCCCAGAAGATCTGAAAGTCTGACTATACTATGATGCATTTTAAGTCTTGCTATTCTATGATGCATTTTTTGAGAGATGGTTGTTAAACTGAGCAAGGGACAACAGTGTCAGTTACCTTCATCCAGACAACCCTCACCAAGCAGTTATAGACACTTATATGCACAATTCAGTCCTCTGATTGTGATGTCTGTCTGCCTGGGATGACATGCTTGACAAGCCATGCTGCTTCGCAAGGGACGGCTTGCACCTGTCACCCCTGGGCTTCCGGATATTGGCAAAGGCTCTTGCCACCCCCATAGTGCCTTTTTTAGGCAAGGCTCAAATGATAAACCTACCGCCCTAGAAAACAAAAATGGAGAAAAACTAAGGGTAATACTGCTCAATGCCAGAAGTCTAAACCTCAAGATGCACGCCCTCGAAGCCCTCCTCAGTATGGAGAACATTGATGTCTGTGCTGTGACTGAAACCTGGTTCAAGGCTCCTGAGAGCACCCCAGCACTATCAGGTTACACCTCATATCATGCGTTCCGGCCCCAAAATCCGGACCGAACCACAAAAGGAGGGGGAGTATCCATATTCATAAAGGATACCCACACCTCCAGGTTAGTGGCAACGCACGAAGCATCGGAGACCATCCAGGTGCAATTAACCATAGGTAAAACTGACCTACAGTTTGTAACATGCTACAGACCACCTTCTCAAACTCAGGAAACCCACACAGCCTTCCTGAAGACACTGGAGAGTATGAATGTCTCTCCAAACACCATCATATTGGGTGACTTCAACTACCCAAACATAGACTGGGAACATTACTCAAGCCCCAACACCCTAGCCCAAAGGTTCCTTGAGTTCATAAACTCAAATGCTATGGAACAACTAGTCACCATTCCCACAAGAGGAGAAAATATACTAGACCTGATCATCACAAACATGGGGACAAAATGCTCCACACTGGAAGTATATCCCTCATTGGTGAGATCAGACCATAAATTAATCTCACTGGAGATCCACATCCCGCCCCCACCCCCAGCAAAAAAAGACCACAGTGAAGAACTTCTCAAAAGCAAACTTCACACTTCTTAAGACTGGAGTGGTATCCTTCAAGGCCCCCGAGCCAGTGGAAACCACAACCCACGCTGCTGAAACCCTTACAAATGCCTTCTACGAGCACCTCCAGGAATGTATGGATCAAGCAATCCCTAATAAAATCAAGACCCTTTCCACCAAAGGCAGGCGCCCGGTCTGGTGGACTCCAGCCATAAACAAACTCTACAACAAGAGGAGAAAGCTACTACATGACAGAGCAAAATCCCTAAATGGGAAGGCATCTCTGATCAATACTAGCAAAAACTACGATCACTCATAAAATCATCCAAGGCCAACTTTGAGAGAAAAATCGCTAATGACACAAAGACAATCATAAAGCCTTCTTTAGCTATGTTAGAAACCTGGGTGGAAACTCCCAGATATGCTCAGAATTAGTCCAAAATGATAAAAAAATCACTGAACCCACAGACATTGCCAACATACTGGCAGACAGGTTCAGTGCAAATTTCTCCCCTCCCTTCCCCCCCAAAGGAGAAATTTCTCTTCCCCCAGCGTCTTGCCTCCCCAACATCTCAGATGCCCAGGTGACAGCTGCTCTCTCTAAAGCAATAAACACAGCATCAATGGGACCGGACGGTGTCCCTGGCTGTGTGCTACATGAACTCAATGAGGAACTAAACCCACACATAAAGCTGCTGTTTAATCTTAGCCTTACTACAGGATGCGTACCCAAAGAATGGCGTACGGCAACTGTGGTCCCACTCCACAAAGGCGGTGCTTCTACGGACCCTGGAAATTACCGCCCCATAAGCTTGACGAGTCTTGTCTGCAAAGCTATGGAGAGGATCATAATGGAACTCATAAATAAAGACATTGGGGACCTACAGACACTGGATCCTACCCAATTTGGCTTTGTCAAGGGCAGATCCTGCCTCTTGAACCTGGTCGACTTTTTCGAAACAGTCACTAAGGCCATTGATGAGGGTAAGGCAGTTCACACAGCCTACCTTGACCTAGCAAAAGCGTTCGACACAATACCCCACTCGGGCATCATAGAAAAGCTCACCAGCTTAGATGTAAACCCATATGTCACAAGATGGGTTGCAAACTGGCTCAAGGACAGAACACACAGGGTTAGAGTTGCTGGTGCCATGTCAGACTCTAAGCCGGTCATGAGCGGTGTCCCACAGGGCTCAGTCCTGGGCGCCCTCTTGTTCGGCATTTATTTTTCTGAAGTGCAGGCAAACATAGGGGATTGTGGCTGACAAAATTTGCAGATGACTGCAAACTGGGCACCATAATTGACACTCCATCAGACACAGACATCCTCCAGAAAGGTCTCATAGAAATGGATAACTGGTGCCAGAGCCATGGCCTTAAGCTAAATGCCAAAAATGTATAGTCATACCCTTTGGGAAAAACAAGGTAACCCCTAATTACCACATAAGTGGTAATCCATTAAACACTGGAAGAAGTTATCAGGGACCTGGGGACCCAAGTTGACAGTAACCTCTCTTTTGACACTCACATTGCCAAAGTGGTTAGGAAGACCTTCTACATTGCCCACCTGATCATGAAGGGATTCACATCCAGATCAGGAGAGGTCACTGTACCCCTGTACTCTTCACTTATCAGACCAATGATTGAGTACAACGCCCCATTCGAATGTACCTTACCCGACACCTGCAGCAGTTGGAAAGACCCCAAAAGTTCCTCACCAAAAGGATAAAGGGGCTCAAACATATGTCATACGATGCCCGACTGAAGAAACTCCAGCTCTATTCAGTCGCATACCATCTGCTCAGAGGTGATCTGTGCCTGACATACAAGGCCATGTCCAACCCGGAATTAATGGACATGCTCCACCTCATAAAATCCAAATCCACCAGAGCCACGAGAGCAAGAGACTTAAACCTCAACACGGATATAAATAGGACATGCTGGAGGGACAGATTCATCACCCAGAGACTCCCTACACTATGGAACAGAATCCCAGTCCATGTGAGGCAGAGCCCCTCACTGACTCTGTTCAAGAGAAATCTTGACGAGTGGATGGGAGATTGTAGGTTTACCCCGGGAATCATCTCTGTATCACTGCTGGACAGAGGCACAGCAAACTAATGGGTATAGTATTCTCATCCTAAGGGGTGGTGAAAGCCACACACACTCTGGCTAGGCTTATAAATGCCCTAGGGCAGATAGCCTAGTATGAACCTATGAACCTATAAAAGATGACCAAGTAATAATATATTTCACCGCTGTTCCATACAGTTGCCACACATTCAAATATTGCACATCTCTTCACACAATTAGCCTCACAAACCAAAATAATAAGCAAACACCAGATGGCTAGTCATTTTTTTTCTACAGACGAAAACCACAGCAATTATACCTACTCACTCTGTGCATATCAGGTGTTCAGTTTTTATTTCTCACAAAAGCACACCAATCATTCAAAGCCAGTGACTGTTTAAACCGAACAAACAAGGTCAGTTATTTTTAATCAAGCAAACTCCAAACCCGTCCCAACAGTTATAGCCACTTACTTTACCTTCAGTCCACACAAACAAGTTAACACACATTAAAATATTCCAATTTAAGTTATTCCATGCAAACCATAATGCCAAAAAAGTGTCAAAAATATCTAGTTGATCGCTGCCAGCATTACTGAAAAAACAGTAACACATGTAGAAATCAAAGACAGAAATGTTGTCCAAAATATTTGATATATCACTGCCAGCATTATTGTAAAAACACTTTTCATAGCACCATTCCTCTCATCCCAACTCTCACACAAATCACAAAGCCAGAAAACTGCCATAAATATCTTGATCACTGCCAGTAGCATTACTGCAAACACAGTATTACAAATGCACTCGTATCACCAACACCATACATTATTTCCACTGCATTACAACACCCCACACACACACACACACACACACACACACACACACAAACACACTTCCTTCTTGTGGGTTCTCACCTATATTTGAACTTTCAAGGTCTCAAAGCAAAGAAACAGCGCTGGCCCTGACTATTAGAATAAGGAAAAAAGTAATATGAAAGAAAGCATCCAAGAAGTTAAAAGCAACAAGTACCTTCCCCTTTTGTGTACTGTTCTGAAGCACTAGGAGTTCCTAGCTTTAACTTATCACTCTCATGCTCAAAGTAGACTGCTGCTCCTAAGCTGCCTTTTCCACTAATTCACTTCTGTTTCAAAAGTGATAAAGCAGATGCCATGTAATACACAATTAATTTGTCATACTCTTTCTGTAATACATTAAAGGGAATGGCTGCTTAAGCATTAAAATAAAACTCCTAATTCCTAAACGTACCCTACCTGTCTTGTAAGCCAATGGCAGCTTCTTTGCAGTATAACACTACAGAGCTAAATCACCCTTTCTTTATACAGTTGCTTATGCTTTTTTTTCACATATAGATCCCTAAATCAACTAGATAGTTTTATTTCTAGGTCTATGCTTATAACATGAGATAAACACTCAAATGGATGTGTCAAATACTTTACAGCATAAAATACAAGCTTTAATACAACAATACCACTGAATGCATATAGAACCAAAGCAACAAACAAGTATACAAACCTCAAATAGTGGAATATCTTGGTTGCTAGTAGTGCTGAAATCAGTGGATTTTCTTAAACTGGAGCAGCAGCTAGAGGTGTCAGATGTGTCAAAGTCAAACTCACTTCCAGTCGACCAAGAACTCTAAAAATAAAACAGACATAAAGTTCTGAAATGCACCGTCAGGAAAAAAAAAATTATGATGCAAGCAAACAACAACAGTAAAAATATACAGTAAGGTTCAGGATATATCATCACTTTACACTTCAAGTCTACTCTTCTAACTTCCTAACAAATCATTTTAGATCAAAATGCAAAGTCTAAAGGTATAATCTTGTTTTATTTGGTACATAATTATAACTACAGTACTATTTAAAAATTAATGTTATTTAGCTAGTCCCACCACTGATGAAGAAAAGGGTTACAATGCAAAATAAAGTCCATCTTCAAGCCCAGACTTTAGTAGAAACTGTCCGGATTTGGCTGCTTCTGCATAATTAAAAGTACTATGCTGGATTTCTTCGTGGATGGCACACAGCTTGGAAGGATCAAGTCTGATGCAGACAGACATCAAAAACTCTACTTTCACAGCTCCACTACTTCCCTTACTGCTAGCATGCCTTAAAACATGAATCATAACTAGTCTTTTCCACTTCATGCTTCCTCATGCAATGTCCGATTAATTTTCAAGAAATGAAGATGGCTGCCTTTCAGTGATCTATAACATGTTTTCTTTTCAAGTTACTTTACACATCAGCCACTTTACTCCCACAAAGCAACACAAACTTAATTATACAATGAACAAATAAAGGGATACATATAGAAGCACTTCAGACTATCAGGTAGTTATTCAAACATGGATTCCATGCTGAAAAAATTTAATATAAAAATTCCAACTGGCTTAGCGCCTCGGCCACCACAGCCTTCAATGAGTACAAAAGTAATGGTGAAAAAACATTCCCTTTTATACACACAATCAATTAAACAGACTCCATCCCACATCCAATTAATAAAGTAAATTTTTTTATGTAAAGGGGGTTCTGACTTAGTATCTACTTTTGTTTCTGATCTTAATAATAATAGATACAATATTAAATTTGATGGTCTGCAATTTGGTACTAAAGTTAATTTTTTGGATATTTCTCTGATAGGAGGGAAAGATGGATGCATTTTAACTACTATCCATCGAAAATTTATTGATGGTAATCAATATTTGACACTAGTTGCCATCCGCCTCATACATTGAGATCTTTGCCCTACAGAGAAATGGTTAGACTATCTAGATTATGTAACGATGGCTTAGATTTGGAAAGACAGATTAATGCATTAATAGATGTGTTTTTAAAAGGTGTTATACTATGCAAGTGATTATTGAATCAATTGAAAAATTGTTAAAAGCGAATATAAATTATGAAAGAACGGGACAAAACAAGATAGATAAACAACAGAGGAATAATACACAAAAACATAATATTTATTTTGTTACTAATAATATACTGAGTGAGCAAATTTGGGAATGTATAAAATATTATTGGAAATTTTTGCTACAAGACAAAGTGGTGAATAAATTTATTCCTAATGTTCCTCAGGTTGCTTATAATAGAGGACAGAATCTGGGAGATAAATTAATTAAGGCATATTATATTTGCCCAACTGATAAATTAAATCTTTCAGTGTCCATTTTTGGAACTGTACCATGTCATACTTGTAATATATGTCCCTTTATTAAGTTACACTTTTCTAGAATAAATGATAAAATATTTATACCACAGAAATGCTTTTCTTGTTATACTTCGGGTGTTATTTACTGTCTCAGATGCCTCTGCAGCCTTTTTTATATTGGGGAAACCAAAAGAAAATTTAGAATAAGGCTGCAGGAGTATGTTAGTGACATTAATAGGGGAATATTGGAAAGCCCGGTTGCTTCGCATTTTATGGAAAAGCATAGTTGTAATGCTAATTTATTGCAAGCAACTATATTAGAACAAGTTTTTGTGAAGAAAGAGGATGATAGATTATTAAAGAATATGCTACTGTATAAGGAAACTATTTTCATATTAAAGTATAACACATTATCACCAATGGGTCTTAACAAAGAAGTTAATTGGAGGTGTTTACTTTAAATACATATATATTTGTATTTTTTTGTTGTTTATATTTTATGTATTTGTTGCATTGTTGAAGTATTATTTATGTAACTCATGTTCACTTTTATACAGAGCTATGAACTGGTTAATTACTTTATTAATTGGATGTGGGATGGAGTCTATTTAATTGATTGTGTGTATAAAAGGGAATGTTTTTTCACCATTACTTTTGTACTCATTGAAGGCTGTGGTGGCTGATGCGCTAAGACAGTTTGAATTTTTATATTAATTTTTTTCAGCATGGAATCAATGTTGTTTTTGTGACTTTTTAGTCTTTTTAAGACTATTTTGCTGTTTTCTGCTTGTTGTTTTGAGTTATTCAAACATTCCATCTGGCAAGCATTAAAAATAAAGTTACAATGCCAGTAAGAAAGGAGAGTCCCCAAACCTACTGCTGAAAATCTGGAAGTTAAGACAGCATTACGAAAATATCAGCAATGATATTACTACACAGTCATATTCAAAATCCAAGGAGTTCATTTTTGCCATGGCCTTCTCTATAAGGCACACATTCCCTGCAACCAATTCTGGACATTGTATTTTAAATATTAATTTGAACTCACCACCTGTATATGCCACTACCTGTTTCATTTTTCTAGTAATTGATTTTTTGGTAGCCAACTTTAAACGGTCCAGAGTTTTTTCAGTTCTACTTAATGCATTTACATTAGTCATACTAATCAAAAATAAAGGCACAGTAGCATTAATCTTATCTGGTTAGATTTGTTTACATATTTTCTGCAAGTCTTGTTTTGACACACCTTATTTGGGTCATTCCAAAAATGTATGATAGAAATTCTAGAGTACAGTCAAGGTATCTCACAGGGCTCTGTACTTAATTAGGTTACATCTATGACTAAGATGCAGGAGACTTGCAAATGGGTACACTGATTACATGTGTTAGAGCTAGAACTTGAGTAAATAGACTACTTGAGCATACGGGAATAATATGCTGATAAATTAATCACAGATTAGGCATATTAAGATTTGGGAGACAGACTGAAGGGTGGGTATTTAAAATACCTGAACTTGTACAGTGTTTCATACAGATATTCAAAAGGATAACTTATTCAGGTATATGACAGCATTTAGAGACAACTGGGAATGGGGTTATCAAGACGTTCTAGACAATAGTCCGACAACCTATGTAAAAGATTATATAGGGAGAAACAGAATCAGCATTAGGTGACCTAGGCAGCCATCTAAGGCTTGCTGGCTGCCATATTTATTTATTTATTTTAATTAAAAAAAAAAAAAAAAAAATACAAGTGTACATCGACACATACACCTGCCGTCACTTGCTGCTTCTATTCCATGTTCTGCATGTGGAATTTAAGTATAATATGTTCCTGCTGACTAGACATGGAATTTAAACACACTTGCTGCCTGCTTCTGTGGATGGATGAACAATGTATCTTCCATCTGTAAAGGGTGTGTGTGTGTAAGAAATGCCCTAATTATGGAAGGCAGGTTAACATGCTCAGATTCAAACCGTGTACCTTGGTTACAGGAGACAAGAGCCTGAATCCTCTACAACTACCACCAAACTACTCAAAAGGAAAGGAGCTTCATTGAATTTTCAAGGAATTCTAAACTTCAATGCATTTTCAAGGAACTGTGAGCTTCAAGAGAACAGAAGTTTACTGCTGCTCATGCTACATCTGTTTTCAATGTGCAACTGTTTTGTTTAGCAAATGGTCATCACTGTTTGTGCTATAGCATTGGAAAGCAGCCAGTGTTAGAAACACAACATGTAGCATACTTACTTTTGATGCAGAAGACTATGGGTTCTACTCCAAAAGCATGTAGATGGATTGCTGATACTGCGCTGTACTTTAAGGTGGGATGCTGTAGTCCTGAGTGTGTTCCCCTTTGGATGACATGCCTAGTAAGTTGCCACCCATTCCCTATTGCAATATTACCACCATACAATGTTTTTTTTAAATGTAGCATACTCAATTTATTCTTCAAGGGCATCATGCACTAAATATGTAGATGAAACACTGAAATTTAAAGTTGTTTCCTAGCAGCAACCTCTTCACTAGTTAGACTGTTTTAATGTGGAATTATTCAGATGACTTACTTCTGCAGAGATTGTGCATATGGACGGATATTGGTGGATTGTAATGACAGAAGTTTGAGTGGCTTTTTGTGGTTGAAATGTTCTGAAATGGGCAGTTTTGTCATAATTAGTTCATACATTGTTTCACTGTTTACTGGAAAAATGTTCAAAACTACAAATTTACCACACACACAAACAAGTGGTGCTGAATTAAACAAGGAATATAATTTAGTACAATCAGGAAGGTGGGTGTCTGAGTTCTGCCCTGCGGTAGTGCTGCCTTTAGCTCTGTTCAGTCTTGCTGTAATTTTGTCCTGGTCTTGTGTTCTGTCCTGTGTGAAGGAGTCTGCGTGTCTGTTCAATCTTACTATAATGCTGTCTTTATCTTGTGTGAGTGTCTGTCCTGTATGTAGGAGTCTGTAAGGGTGTTAATTTTGCTGTAGTGCTGTCAAAGTGTGTGAGTCTATGTCCTATGTGCAAGAGTCTGTGTAGCTGTCTGGCTTGCGTGCCTCTGTCCTGTATGAGGGACTCTGCCTGGGTATCTCTATTCGGTCTTGAGGTAGTGCTGTCTCTGTCTTGTTTGTCTATGTTCTGTGTGTGGGAGTCTGTGTACCTCTGTGGGACTGGCTACCTTGATGCGATACACAGGCTTGTTCTAATGCAACAACATTGCTACTAAATTCCAGTCGATGTCTACATGTATCTCTGTGAGTGGCTATCTTGCTGTGGTACAGGGGGCTTGTCATAATGTAACACTGACACTAAATGCCAGTCAGTGTGTGCATCTTGGCACTTCAAGTCTTTTTAATGGTCTGAATGTAGTAATGCTATACAGTGATGGTTAAAGGAAAAAACTGTTTTAGAACTAAAAAAAAGACTATTATTTCACTCAGTCTCTGCTTTCTGAGTTATTTTAACTTCTCAAAATCACTCTGACTGCTTCTTACAGAATTTTAATATGTTTTCTGCAAAATGGCTGTTAGTGGGGCTTGATATATCAACATTGTCTTATTTTTCTTCAAGCCTTTTCCTTTCCCATAATCCATTTCAAGTCTGCTTGATATCAGCCATGCTAGACATAAGGAAGCATTGGTGTGTTCCCATTCCATTGACATATAATGGGATTAGTGTTAGTCACTGTCATCTTATATACTGTCTGTAACAGGACTGCTTCTTTTATTTCTTGAATGAACCTCGTTTGTGTGGGTCTCTGTTTTATAGTATACTGAGGAATATACAGCTGCACCTAAAACAGTTACTAAATTGCAGGCCTCTGTTCAAAGTATCTTTTTGTAGTACAAGATGTATTTGGCAGCCCTTCCCCTGCACTTTGGTAAATGTGCGGATACTTTACAATTACAAGAAAAAATATTTTCTGACTCTTCTCTAAATGTCAAGGACAGTTTTGATACTACATTTAAGTCATCTTAAAATGTAAAGTAGTATAAACAAACATTTAAAGTTGAAAGCTTAGCATTTCAATTAGGGTTGTCACCTCTTGCAATACTGAAAACTAGACCAAAACCACACCCCCTGCACTACCTGCGACTCCACTCAGGTCCAACCCATCTCCACTCACATCCATTTTATGACGAAAATACATGCGTCATTAGGGTGGAACACTCCATAAAGTCCTTTTCTACTTACCTAATCTAGGTTGCTTAAGTCTTTATTTTTTATGTCGGACTCCACCACATCACTTTATAGAGATTTTTTTTGTGAAAAAGAAGACATAGTTTGCTTTTTAACAAACTCTGGCATTCTGTACACACCTCTGAGCAGAATGCTGGAGTTTGTACTGTGCTTTCCAGACTACAGGAGAATCATTCTGATTTATGGATATGTGTCAAGCCTAATTTCAATACTGTGATGCCGTTTATGTAATTTTGTCAAAAGAGATGACAACTGCCTTTGAACCACTGACTTATCTAATTGCTCTGTTTTGCTATGAAAGGCATGGCTACATTGGAAGCAGTTGTGAATCACTAAGTTATTTTGCTGTTTGCAATAAAGATAAAGGAAAACAGTTTCACACCTTTCTGTCTTGTTTACAGCAGCCTGAGCTCTGACTACAACTTTCTCTGTGTCTGTGGTATGTCATAGAGGTGTAGACAAATTCCTCTGCAACTTATGTGAGAAGTTAAGCTTAAAATAGTGGGTGGTCTTTCTCTTCCTTTGATACCACAGTGAGGAAATATAAGTTTTATAAAGTACAAGCAGGTTTCAGGTACCTACACAGTACTGGAATTATACTGTAGGAAGAAAAGCAACATAGGTACATGAGCTTCACGGGAAAGGGGACGTGATGGCAACGTGGCCACACTTTATATTCTCCTGGGTAGGGTCCCCAACATGAAACTTGCTGGGGTCCCCAAAATGCTAGCACAAACCCTGCTTCTATCAAATTTTATCACAATCTAATCTAGTGTAGTGTCAAACCACAGAGACCACCCAAGGAGACCTCTATACAACCCAGTCCATGACCTACAGTAGCCCACCTAAATACAGGTCCGTGCAATATGGATATGTAATTTCCAAATGTCTCTATAGTCAGGTTGGTAGGTACAGACATCATGAAACAATGTAGCAATTTTTGCATGTTCATAGACAACCATTTAATCCTTAAAAAAAAAAAGAGTATGCAAGAAATGCACACACGCAATTTAATTGCAGGTAAAAACTTCATATACAAAAAAGGTTGTTAAGAGCACACACAATACCATCCACCACACACACATACACAGACCAACCTATGTTGAGGCACTAAAAAGCAATCTTCCCAAGCCTCAAAGTCCTCCTAAGCCTAAAACAGTAACCCCTATCCTCAGAAATCTCTAAAGCACTCACCAAAAGCAAAAAACACCACACATACTCCTGCACCCAGTGAAGTCCCAACAGCAAAGAATATAAGGCAAGCCAACAAATTACTCAGGACTCTTGTCATAAGGGACTCCATTGTACGACAAAGATACACCACTCACCAGAATGAACATGGAAAAATGAGTCAGGATCCGTCCAAGTTATGCACGCATGCCACAGGTTCCAGTATAACTATCACAGTCCATGTGGGCATTAATGACCTTAGATGTACTTCCCTGGACTATATGAAGAGAGACATTGTTGAGCACTCAATGTGCGTTTCATGCAGGTATGTACCTTGCAATGATCAGCATTCTACCTTCATCAAGGATGATTCCATAATATGAACAAAAGATGACAGACTTCACTAATTGGCTTAGTTTCTGGTATCTTTCCAGAGGGATTCAATAGTTGCTGGTGTGGGAAGACATGGGTAATAGACCATGCTGTTTTGCAAAGGAGGATCCATCCAAGTTATGCACGCATGCCACAGGTTCCAGTATAACTATCACAGTCCATGTGGACATTAATGACCCTAGATGTACTTCCCTGGACTATATGAAGAGAGACATTGTTGAGCACTCTGAATGTGTGTTTCATGCAGATACGTACCTTGCAATGATTAGCATTCTACCTTCATCAAGGATGATTCCATAATATGAACAAAAGATGACAGACTTCACTAATTGGCTTAGTTTCTGGTATCTTTCCAGAGGGATTCAACAGTTGCTGGTGTGGGAAGACACGGGTAATAGACCATGCTGTTTTGCAAAGGATGATCTGCACCTGTCTCCCCAAGTCTTCTGAATATTGGCTAAAACATTATCCACTCCTTAGAACTTTTTTTTAGGCAATGTTACATTGATAAACTTACCAACATAAATAAAACAAAGAAATCTAGAGGTGCTACTGCTCAGTTCTAACAAACTGAGCAAGAAACGTCACACCCTACAAACTCTCCTTACTCTGGAGAATTTAGATATCTGTGCTGTTACTGAGACATGGTTTAAATCCACAGAAAGTACTCGGGCAGTGCAAGGCTTCAGTGGCTTCCAAACATTTATACCATCAGCTGAACAAACAAGGACAAATGGTGCAAGAGTCTCAATCTATATTAGCCACAAGCATAAGTCTATGTTGGTTAAACAGGATGATGCCCTGGAAATTATCCAGATGCAAATTACTGCAGAGAAAGTCACATACCATATCCTAGCAAGCTATACATCATCCTCTATGTTCCAGGAATCCCACAGCTTGTACCTAGACCTACTGGAGAAACTCACCATTAAACCAAAAACCCTATTCACTGGAGACTTATAATAACCCTCTATAGCCTTGGAAACGTATGCTGCCTCATACTCACAGGCATGATTCCTGGATTTTATCAACAAAAATACCCTTGACCACATAGTGTGCCATCCACCAAAGGTGCGAACATACTGGACCTAGTATTCATCGATATGGGAGAGTGCTGCAATACCACTCAAGTGTCAAATCCTCACTAGTGAAGTCGGACAACAAAGGTCTTTCCATGAAAGTAAAAATCAACTCTGTAATCTCGGTAAACCCTGTAACAGGTAGGAACTATTCCAGAGTAAACTACACTGTATTAAGGGATAGTTTATCAAAATTCAGTGACCCTCCCAACCCTAAGTTCACAACAATATATATTAAGGGATAGTTTATCAAAATTCAGTGACCCTCCCAACCCTAAGTTCACAACAATCTAAGTGAAATTGTTCACTGAGACCCTGTACAACTATGTAAATAGCTGTACAGAGGGTGCTGTACCTAATAGAAGCAAGCCCAAAACAGTCTCTGAAAACAAACCACACTGGTGGCTAACCTTAATAGAGTAAATAACAAAAGGAAAAAGTCATGGCTAAAATTAGGAACAGCAACTGCCACAATGGTAGGAGCTCTCTAATTGAACTAAACAGGAAACAAAGAGGCTAATTAAGTCCAACAAGGCCAATTACAGATGCCACTTCACTGAGCAGAGTAACACAGCAAATTTGTTAGCTGACAAATTCAGCTCAAACCTCACCCATCTCACCCCCCACCTCCATCCATGAAATACCTACTAGCACCCCTCCCCAACTATTAACTAAGGCTAAGGCCAGAAAAAAACAGCCTCAAAGGGTCAGAATATCCCAGGATGCCGCCTACATAGCTGGAAACATGTCTTGTCATAGGTTCATAGGAGGTTACTAGGGCAATCAGGACCACTTGAGTCACTTTCCAACTACAGCCTCAAAACAGGCTTTGTACCATGAGAATGGAAGACTGCATTGGTATCCCATTTCACAAGGTTGTACCATCAACTGACCCCAGAAACTACAGAACTATTAGTCTGACTAGTCCAATATATAAAGCCATGGAACAAATTATCATGGAAATGAACACAGACATAGGCAACGTTCAGATATTGGACCCAACCCAGTCTGGCTTTGACGAGGGAAGATCATAACTACTAAACCTGGTTAACTGGCATCTACTAACTAATGCTAGGAACACCAAAACTGCTAAGTTGAAAGTTCAGTTAGATAAATAAACTTACCATAACAGTAGGTGCTCAACTTGGTCACTGCTGCAGAAGCCCAAGCTATATGGGACGTATCCAACTCCAAATCCAGCTCCAGACAAGTGGTGTACCGCAGGGTTCTGTCCTGGGACCACTCTTGTTTGGCATCTACTTCTCTGAAGCACAGGCCAACACTAAGGGACTCTGGCTAACAAAGTTCACAGAAGACTGCAAGCTGGGAGCCATTAATGAATCCTCAAATTATGTGGATATACTACAAAAGGGCCTTACCGAAACAGCTGCCTGGTGCCAGAGCCATGGGCTCAAGCTAAATGCCAAAAAATGTATAGCTGTCCCTCTTTGGGAAAAAACAGATAGATGGCAGTACACTAAACACCGAAAGTGTGATAAGAGACCTAGGGACACAGGTGGACAGTGGTCTCACCTTTGATAACCACAGAGCCACAACAGTTAGAAAATCCTTCTACGTAGCACACCTCATCACTAAGGGCTTTTCATCCAGAAAAAAGGAGGTATTTGTCCCTCTTTACTCATCCCTCATTACACCCATTATGGAATACAATGCCCCGTTTAGTATGTACATCACAAGACATCTGCAACAACTAGAAAGGCCACAGAAATACCTCACAAAAAGAATCACAGGCCTAAAGCAGATGCCTTATGCTGACCATCTAAAAAAACTCCAGCTATACTCTGTCGCATATCGCCTACTCAGAGGTGATCCTCTGCCCAACATAAAAGGTCATGTGAAACCCAGAGTTGTCGTACATGCTGCACTTAAAGAAATCCCAATCCCTCTGAGGCACACGTTCCAGGGATCTTAACCTTGTCATCATGATGAATAGAACATGCTGGAGGGATACGTTCCTGACCCAGAGACTCCCCATACTCTGGAATAGGCTGCCCATACATGTCAGGCAGAATGCCTCAATGGCTCTCTTCAAGAGGAACCTTGACAACTGGATGGCAGATAGGAAATTCACCCCAGGGATCACATCAGTAGCCCTGCTAGACAGGGGTCCAGGAAAGTAAATCTTTGTGGGAAGCAACAGTCAGGGAATCGTTATAGCTAGGCTTGTACAGGCCCTAAGGCTGACAGCCTAGTACCTACCTATGAACCTATCCTGTCAAGGATTAGACAACTGTCTGGTTTCCTAAGCTTTAAGGCACCTTTCACATGCACTAACCTCTGTAGAGCTTGAGCACAGCAGTACAAAGACAGTAGTTATGACACCAAAATATCAGAATTTTTTACCTCAGAACAAGGAAGGCTAGAACCCTTTCAGCTAGGTATGTGGTAGGAAAAGAAGAGAATGAGACAAAAAAAAAAAAAAACACATGCCATGGCAGACAAAAAAAAAGGCAACAAAAGGAAGGGAAGTGGAGGGAGCATGTTCATAATGCAACAGTGATCTACTCAAACATCTACTGTTATGGTAAGTTTACTTACACAACTGTAGTATTTGCAACACTAGATCGCTGCTGCCGTTGCCTACACTATATGGGACAAATACCACAGTACAGAAGTACGGGAGGAGGACAGAAAAGAATCAAGAGTCTAACAGCTGTTGGAGCATAGGTCTATCAAAGACAGCTCTGGTCCTACAGAAAGAACCCAGTTTGTAGTGCTTGGTAAATGTGTGCACAGAAGACAAAGTTACTGTGTCTAACAGATTTATAAAACCCAACCCTCTGCAAAAAGCCACAGAATTTGCCAGTGCCCTGGGAGAACTGGCCCTTACTTTGCCTGGAAGTGACTTGTTATTGTATGAACAAAATTAAATAGCATTAAGTAACCATTTAGAAATCACTTTGACGCTGATTATCCTTTTGTCTTGCCTTTATATGAAATAAAAAGCTGATTAAATTTCCAGAAGCTTTCTGTTCTGTTAATGCAGTAACTAAGTTGCCTGTGGACATCCAGAGTGTGAATAATTCTTCCTCCCTTATTTTTTGGTTCTGGAAAATAAACAAGGAGATGAACTGCCTGCCTCAACTTACACCCAAACCACTTTAGACATAAAGGAAGGATTGGTTCTCAAAGTAACCCTGCCTTTGTGAAAGAGATATGGATTGAATCACCATAAAAGCTTGTAACTTAGATACTCTTGTTGCACTGATCATAGCAATTAGTAACACAGTTTTCCAAGATAAGAACTTAAAATCAGCATCATGTGCCGGTTCAAAAGGAAAGTTTAAGTTTCACCACTACAAAATGAGACCAAGTAGGAGCCACCTGTCTTCTAGGTAGACCGATATGCAAAAACCCTTTCAAAAATGGTTTCACTTGAGGTACGGTAGAAAAGGCAGGGGGGGATCTATGGGCAGACAAGCACAGATGGTCAAAAGGTGACTCTTGACAGAGTAAGAAAGGCCAGATGGTTCTGTAACTCATACAAACACTGCAGAACAAAAGGTAAAGGCCTAAAAGGATATTAGTTCTTACTTTGGTGCCAACTAGAAAATCTTTTCTATTTAGCCATATATGCTTTTCTAGCAGCAGGATTTTTTGCCTCCTCTAACACCTGCTGCATTGTCCCTAGAAAAAGTGTGCCTAAACAGTATTAAAATTCAATCATCCAGAAGTATAAAGAAATTAAACGTTCAAGTCGATCAACGGACCTCTATCTTGTGTAACTCAATCCTTTGAAGATGCTTGTGGTAATTTCCCTTGGCCATTTTCAAAAGAACTGCTGCCTGGGTCAAAAAGGGGTTACCAAAATTAATCACTGATCGCCCTAAATCTTTAGAACCCTGATCATCAAAAGAAAGGGTGGAAAAGGCATGCAGGAACATCTCCATCAAAAGGAATGAAAGGCATCTGTCTTCCATGCCTTTGTACAAAGAACCCTGAAGCAATAACTTTTAAATCTCTGTTGTAAATGGAGGCAAACAGACCTACTTGAGGAGTTCCCCATATCTGGATCAATTCCTGGAAGACCCCCAGATGCAACTTCTATTTGAGTGGGTCTGACATAGTCCTGCCAAACGTGTCCACCATTCAGTTCTGTTGTGACGGAATGCAAATAGTCTGCAGAGACCGACTGTGCCAAGTTGCTAGTTCCTAGGTTACCACAGCTAGTCTACAAAGGGGGGTATGAGCTGGTGCCCCCTTCTTTATGTACATCATCACCATGTTTGCGTCCGTGATTACTAGTAGAGGGCATGGAATCCAAAGATTGTTTAGAGATCTGAGAGCATTTAAGAGTGCCATCATTTCTTTCACATTTTAGAAGTTAAGAACTAATTTGTGTGCACCAATCTTCTCCCTTATTTGTTCATCTTAGGAAAGTTTAAGGCCCTTTCAACTAAATGAGGGACCAAGTATGGAAACCAACCTGTCTCTTATAAAAAAAAAAAAAAAAAAAAAAAAAAAAAAAAAAAAAAAAAAACTCATATGGGCAAAACTCTTGGTAAAGGTTAATCCAAGAACGGGATTATGCAGCAAAAAATGAAACTACTTTAGGATGGAAGGCAGAGCTTTAACTCAACAATAAAAGCTATGAAAGAGGAACAGACCTATAGGATATTAATTTGGCCCGAATCTTTTCATGGATGTTGAAATGCTGACAATGCAATCTAAGCCTTCCATTGTCCTGAGGACAGTATTAAATCACTTCCCTTCTTTTAAGAATACGTTGCTGGATATGTGGATGAATCCAATTTTGAGATCCCAGGCCATTAAGAGTGCCTATTTCTTTAATTTATGTGCTGTTTGAATTCTGGTTCCACAAATGGGTACCTTTGGAATAAGGCAAAGTTAATCGAAAACAAAAATAGAGCCCTTGATTTTCCCGTCCTTTTTTGATCTCCTGAAGCATTTTCTGGTGGGTGAAAATTTGCATGTTCTATTACTCAAAATATTTGGGCCCAGAAAAATTTCTACATTAGATTATGAAAATGAGAAATTTTTTTCAATTTTGGAAAATTTTATGGTGCCCTGGAGCATCCTACAGGTAGCAGGACAAAGAAGGGAAAACTATCAAAGACTCACATAAAATGAAAAGTAAGTTCTTACAAATAAAAATTTATCAGGGTTGAGACTCCATCAGAAAGATTGAGAATGAAATCTATTTGAAATTTAGAAGAGATATAAACCAAACTCTGTAAGGGAAAGGAAGGTTTTATGAATTTAAAATCTTTTACCAGGCTTAAAAAAAATCTAGTGGGCTAAAACCTTTACATTGAAGGGGGAGTTTGAAAATTTAAGGAATCCAGAAGAAGCATGAGAATCACCAAAATTCTAATCTTGAGGAGTGACCTTTTAAAAATTTCCGGTAAGAAAGAAAAGAAAATTGGGGGAAACTTCTTAATTATAACCCATTTCTGAGGCAGTTTTAAGCATTATCCAATAAGAAGGAAGGAGTTTATTTTAAATGAAAGGTACCAAAGCTACTTTAAAATTGCCCAGCAAGACCAATAGTTTTTATTAAAAGGACAAACTCGAAAATGTGGTTCCTCCTGTGACTATGAAGGCTCAGGTAAATTACAAGAAATACGAAAAGAAAGTTCTTATTTGGTGTTGGTAAGAGTCCTTGAAAGGCCTGACAGGAAGGAATCTCTTACCTGAAGCCTTAAGAGAAGTTCCAAGGATGAATGGCAAAGAAATCTCCCAACCTAGGCAAAAAGCAGCGGAATTACCATTTCCTTCTTGAATGAAGCATTCAAAAGCAAAGAAATTATTAAACACAATCAATTTTTAGCCTATTCGCCTCTCCCTTA